>NC_000087.7:10584270-10681770 GCF_000001635.26 Mus musculus | reverse complement strand
TGGTTGAAACTCAACTATCTATAGTTCTAAGTATCTATTCTGCTTGCTCCTTATAACATAACCTTCCTTATTCCGAGATAATGGTAAATTCTTGCATATGGTAGTAGTTTGTCCTGAGATTTCTAACTCTATGTAGCAGTTTGTAATGCCTGATTTCTTTCACTGTCTCTCTTACAATATTAGAGGTTAATCTGAATGTACCCAAATAGGCAGCATCCTTACTGAATTCAAAGACCATGGTTTGCTCAAGGACTGCCTAGGAGAGGAATTTATACGTGTGGAATCTCACTTAGCAATATGTCAAAACCAATCCTTAGAGGCACTTACAATAAATCAATATTAAGAGAAAGCACACAGATCCATTTACCGACTAAAGCAAGGGCACTGGAGCATTCATTATACAGTTGCCATGAATACAGGAGACTAAGTTTCCATGAATTTTTTGCCTCAGGACCATGTATAGGCTTTTTGGCCTGTCAGGCTGGTCACTACTCGTGTGTTTATAGCAGTTGCTGAAATCAACGCATTTGGAGGAAAATGGATGGAAGGAGAGTGTTTTGTTAGGTGAGTTAACACAGATTTGGAATGAGGGTATTAACATAGGTTTGCTCTCATATGGGTTTGAGATCATTTTTATATGTTTTCATGCATATGTGTGTTTGAGTGATATTATTATCTAGGAGAAAGATAGAAAACAAAGTAGAATACATATCATAAAAAATATAAAATGGTGTGTAGCAATTGCTGTATTATTGCCCTGATAAACCATTATTACCAAGACAACTAGTAGAAGGAAAGCTTTTTTTGTCTTATCATTCCAGAGAGATAAGATTTCGTCATGATGCCACAACTCAGCCCTGAGGCAGAGCTGGGGCTCCAGAACTCCTCCCACATACAAAGATACCTTGACTACCAGGAGATCTGTCATAGCCAAGCTCACAGATGAGATACCCCTTGCAGCAATACCTGGACTACCTGGGACCTCCAGGGTCCCTATGCAGGCAAAACCTATTTGTCTTGCCCTGCTACAGACACATCTTCCTTTTGGCCCACTTCTTGGCCTGTGCCAGAGCCACTCCTCCAGGTCCCATCCCACAACCCTAGACAGCCTGATTCCTGGTAGCTCCATCACAACCAGTACACAAGCTCATACAAGGAACAGGATCCAGTCAGAAACAATAAGCCAAGTTAAAATCTGAGATAAACAGATATCAAGAGGCAAGTGAAAAATTGGAAAACACCCAAAAAACACTGAAAGCTTTAAAAAATCAACAAAACCCTAAAAAAGAAAACTATATACATTTAAATTCTAAAACTAAGAACATAAAACACTGACAAAATATCCCAAAATTAAAAAAAAAGACAAACAAACACATTTCTAGAACTCTAAAAAGACCCCCCCCAAAAAAACTAAAACCTTTAACAAACCCATAAGCCAAAAAGAAACAAACAACAACAACAAAACAAAACACATAGAAGGTTTAAAAAAAATCCTAAAATTCTTTAAAAGCCCTAAAAAATCCTAATACCCCAAAATACCTTAAAATCCATATGAATTCAAGAAACATCCAACCCCCCAAAAAATAAACCCCAAAAACCCCAAAACCACCCAAAATCCAAAATTATTTTTAAAATCATAAAAAACTAAAACCCTACATAAAGTCCCTAAGTCATTCAATCCCCCATAAAATTGTAAAAACTCTAAAATACTTATAACACCATAAAGATACCTAAAACCTTAAAAATAGGAAACCCTCAAAAGCCTTAACATCTTTAAACAAACCCTAAAAAAGCCCTAAAAAGCTTTCTAAAATAACCTAAAGTGTTTTATATTTAGTATATTTTATCTATCTACCTATCTACCTCTCTAACTCTCAGCCTATCTTTTCTATCTCATCTATCTCTTCTATCTCATCTATCTATCTATCTATCTATCTATCTATCTATCTATCTATCTATCTATCTATCATCTATCCATCCATCCATCCATCCATCCATCCATCCACCCATCCATCCATCTATCCATCCATCCATCCATCCACCCATCTATCTGGGAGTATCTTGCATGGATGACAAAGATGCTATGATCTCTTTGGTGACAGGTGTTATATCTGAATGGTTTTGCATACATGGCCATGTTTATAATTTGTCCTCGGCAAAAAGTCCAAGATCTTTAGGATCAGATGGTGAATAACCTAAAGCCTCTTTTTTCAAACAGGGTTTTTGGGGCTCTTGGGATAAAAAGGAAATGTCTGAAGGTCATTGTGCAGGTGTTGATAGTCCTACTATACCATGGGCATACAGAGAAAGTCTCTGAGGAAAAAAATCCAGGTTGTATCACTCAAATCCAATTGGACAGATAAAGGAAACCCTAGACTCACTATGGTAGATAGTGAAATTTCCAAAGCTCCTGGTGAAACATTCGCTATTCCTGGCTTGCTTTTTGTACATGACAAGCTTCCAGATTTTCCTGTAGAAGACAGGCATGGGCCTACAACTTCTAGAATAGATAAAAAAGGTCCTGATTCACTTGAGCAGATAAGGGCACTGTCAACGATTCTAGGGCAGATGATACAGGTCATAGTGTCTACCACACCAGGCCTACAGCCATGTAGAAGATAATACCTCTGAAGAGGCTTAACATGACATCCCTCATGAAGAAGAGGAGGAGGATGTCTTCTTCCAACGTCTTGAGGAATATTGTCGGCTGCAGAATTTCTCAAGGTTGGAAGGAAGGTAATGAGCCTGTCACTCAATGGAGGACCATATTTCTAGGTCAACTGCCAACAAACCCTTCTCTTTATTTGGTGAAGTATGATGGAAATGACAGCGTCTATGGACAGGAGCTCTACAATAATGACAGGATTTTAAACCTTAAGGTTTTTCCTCCCAAAGTAAGATTTGCTCAGGTAAGGGATGCCCACCTCGCCAGAGCCCTGGTTGGCAGAGCGGTACAACACAAATTTAAGGGTGAAGATGGCTCTGAGGACAACTGGAGGGGGGTTGTGCTAGCCCAGGTTCCAATCATGAAGGATTTGTTTTACATTACCTACAAGAAGGATCCAGCTCTCTACTTCTATCACCTCCTGGATGACTACAAGAAAGGTAACCTCCACATGATTCCAGACACTCCTCCGGCTGAGGAGAGATCAGGAGATGACAGTGATGTGTTGATAGGTAACTGGGTGCAGTACACCAGAAAAGGTGGTTCCAAATAGTTTAGAAAGGTTGTTTACCAAATTCTAGCCAATCCTTCTGTGTACTTTATCAAGTTTCATGGTGACATCCATATATATGTCTATACTCTGGTGCCAAAGATTCTCGAAGTTGAAAAATCATAAAGAAAATGATCTTAAATCCAATTTTATGGAGATGGTAGATGTCTTTACAGAAGAACTACATAAGTCCCTTTAAGAAATAGAGGCATGCACAATGAAACAGGGGAAGTAACTGAATAAACCGTTTAAGAACTGAAATTGGAAATAGAAACAATAAAGAATTTAAAAAGTCGCTAGGAGAGAGAAAATGTAATGAGTGACTTTCTGAAGATAGTCCAACATTTTTGGACAGATATGATGGATCTCTGAATTGCACGGCCTTCATACATTTCATTTGAGGAATCGATCTTTCCTCTAAGTATTCTAGAGTATAATTTTCCCTGACATGTAGCCCATCCTATTGGATGCAGATCAACAAACATGTACTCTCTTGTAGTAATGCTATGTAAATAAATTAATGATTTCTTACTACTTTATATAATTTTATAGAATTACTAAATGTACATAAGTAATTTTGAGCTCTTTATTGAAAAGCTGCAGTTGAAGTTCTGTAAGATTTCTTGTGTCACAGACTAATTGCATTAGGATAAAATGCAGGCTTAGAACAAATTTATAATCAGAGAAACTATTCCTTCTATGATAGATGTTAATGCATTATCTGATAAGTATTTTCACAAACTGAGAATGAACAATTTCTAGGACATTCAAAGACAAAAGATAAAATATTGACTAGATTTATCTGTACAAAACTTCAAAAGGAATGAGACATTAGGCAGCTGATTGACCCCCCTGACATAAAATTTAGTTAAAACTTGTAAGAACTTGTGGAGTTACTAGCAGCTAATGAATATATAATTAATAACCAATCACAATGGACTTGCAGGTAACATTCTTCCTGACATTCCTTATTTGATTTATTGACTTGTATTAATGTTGTGAACTTGCTAGTACCTTTTATAAAATAGAAGCTTGGAATATCATACGATCATGTATCCTGAGAAAGTGTAAGAATTGAATACAAAAGGAAATAAGTTCCCCCTTTTCTCTCTCTCCTAGAAACAAAGTCTAAAGCCTTTTTTTGAAGTGAGCACTTTTTCTTGTGAATGTGAATTTCTCTGGCTACACAAGGTTAAAGAACTTTTAACACTGAGCAGGGAAGGCACTGTGTCCTAACTCAATACTCCACTATTAAACCACAGGTATTAATCATCAAAGGTGGGCAAATTTAACCACAAAATAAGCCAGAAAGTTTTAAGCTTCCAGAAGCCATCAGCTTTCAACCATTAGAAGGAAATTTAAAAAGGAAAGAGGAATAAAAGATTTTCTAGAATTCAATGAATTGCACAAAATTCCAAGTAAATGGGGTACAATGAAAACAGAGCTAAGATGAAGGTTCATAGTTATGAGTGTCTTCATAAGAAATTGTAGAGATCTCATACTCACCAATTAACAGCATGCCAGAGAGCTAAGTTCAAATAGAAGCACAGCCACCAAAGATAAATAGACAGCAGGTAATAATCAAACTCAAAACAATAAAAAAAATCAAAGAGAACAAGACAAAGAATCAGTTAACAAATATTTGGTTCTTTGAGGAAATCATCAGGATGGACAAAACTTTGTTCAAAACTAACTAAAAGAAAGAGAGCGAAAGCATAGAAATTAACAAAATTAGAAATGAAGAGGAAGACATAACAACAGACACCGAGATCATTGGTTTTCACATCAAAAACCTGTACTCCAGAAACATGGAAAACCAAAATAGAAAAAATAAAAAGGACAATTTTCTCAATAGATACAATTTGGTAAAGCTGAATCAAGATCAACTTGAATAGTCCTATAGCCAAAGGAAATATAACCTGTCATTTTATATCTCCCAAACAAAACCTACAAGGTCAGATGGTTTTAGAGCAGGATTATACCATACTTTCAAAAAAGTGCTAATACTGATACACAAAATATTTCACTAGATAAACACAGAAGGAAAGTTGACAAAATTTACTTTATGGGAATACAGTCAATGTGAGACTTAAGTCCCACAAAGACTCAACAAAGAAAGAGAATTTCGGACCAATTGCCCTTATAAACATTGATTTAAAAATACTCAATAAAATAATTGTAAACAGAATTCAAAGTTATATGAAAAACATCACCCATATGATGAAGTAGAGTTCATTTTACATATCCAGGGATGGATCAACATACCAAACTCTTTCACTGTAATCTACCATGTAAGCAAACTAAAAGGAAAAAATACCGCAAAATTATCATAGTCAATGTTGAAGAAGATTCCAACAAAATCCAACACTCCTTGATGATAAATTCTTAAAGAGATGAGGGATAAATGTCCCATGCTTGAACATAATAAAGCCAATACATTGAAAGCTGACACCCAATATCAAAGTTAAAGGAGTGAAAAAAAATATTCCCTAAAAAGCAATAATATGGTAAAAGTATATATTCTCTGTATCTATCCTGTATAGCACCTGAGGTTTTAGCAACAACAATAAGGAAAGGAAGAAGATCAAGGTATACAAATTGAAAAGGAAAAAGTCAAACTATTGCTTTTCAGATACAGTAGTATACATAAGTGACATGACGAAAAATTAACTGAAAATAAACAGTATACTTCCTAAAAACAGTCTCTCTTCCTATTGATGCCAGATAAGGCCATCCTCTGCTACATGTGCAGCTGGAGCCATGGGTCCCTCCATGTGTTTTCTTTGGTTGGAGCTTTAGTTCCTGGGAGCTTTGAGGAGTCTGGTTGGTTGATATTGTTGTTTTTCCTATGATATTGCAAACCTCTTCAGCTCCTTCAGTCCTTCCCCTAACCTCTATATTGGGGTCCCAAAGCTCATTCTGATGGTTGACTGCAAGCATCCACATCTGTGTTGGTAAGGATTTGGCAAAGTCTCTCAGGAAACATCTATATCAGGCTCCTCTCAGCAAGCATTTTTGGCATCTGCAATAGTGCCTGGGCTAGGTAGCTGCATATGGGATTTATCCCCATGTGGGGCAGTCTCTGGATGGCTTTTCCTTCAGACTCTGCTCCACTCTTTGCCCCTGTATTTCCTTTCAACATGAACAATTCTGGGTTAAAATTTTTGAAAATGGTAGGGCACCCATCTTTCAACCAGACCCAATTCCTAACCTCTGGATATGGTTTCTACAGATACTCTTTCCCCTTTGTTGGGAATTTCACCTAATGTCATCCCCGTAGGGTCCTGTGATCCTCTTGTTTCCTGGAATCTGGAACTTTCTGTTGGCTTCCCCCAGTTCCCTATCCCTAGTTTCAAGCTGTACTACAGAGAAGAAGCGATAAAGACTGCATGGTATTGGCATAAATACAGATAGGTTGATCAATAAAATGATGTGAAGACACAGAAGTGAATCCATACTTATGAACACTTGATTTTAACAAGACGCCAAAACTATACAATGGAATAGATGAAACATTTTCAACAAATGATGCTAGTAGTATTGGATATCTGCTTGTAGAATACTACAAGTAGATCCATATCTATTACCCTTCACAAAAGTCAAGTATAAATGAATCAAAGATCTGATCAAGAAACCCTGATATACTAAGTCTGATAAAAGAGGAAGTGGAGAATAACCTTGAAATCTTTGGCACAGGAGATGACTTCCGAAACAGAACTCTAGTAGTTCAGCCACTAAGATCAACAATTAATAAATGAAACCTCATTAAACTCAAAATATTTTGTAAGGCATGGGGCACTGTCAATAGAACAATATGTCAGCTTATAGAATGGCTTAACCAACTCTATATCTGACAGAATGTTGATATCCAAAATATATAAAGAACTCAACAAATTAAATATCAAAAAAGCAAATAATACATTAGAAATTGGGAACAGTGCTAAGCAAAGAATTCTTGATAGAGGAATCTAATGGCTGAGAAGCACTTAAAGAAATGTTCATTATCCTTAGTCATAAGGTAAATGAAAAATGATATGACTCTGAGATTTTATCTTACAAACATCAGAATCGTTAACATCTAAGACTTAAATGACAGCACATTCTGCCTCAGGGACAAAGACAGACACCACATGAGAGTAAAAGGCTGGAAAACAATTTTCCAAGCAAATGGTCTGAAGAAAAAAGCTGGAGTAGCCATTCAAATATCAAACAAAATCGTCTTCCAAACCAAAGTTATCCAAAAAGTCAAGGAAGGACAGCACATTATGTTGAGGTTGTGGAAGAAATGGAAGACTCCTTCATTGCTGGTACGATTTAAACTTGTACAACTAATTTGGAAAAAATTTGGTGGCGTCTCAGAAAATTGGGAGTAGTTGTATCAAAAAAACAAAAAAAAAACAAAAATTAAAACAAAAAAACAAAAACAAAACAAAAACAAAAAACAAAACCCCCCCAAAAAAAACAAAACAAAAAACAGCTATAACACTCCTAGGTATATACCAAAAAGAAACTCCATCCTACCCCATAAGAGTACTTACTCAATTATGTTCATAGAGACATTATTCATAATAGCCAGAAATTGGAGACAACCTAGATATCCCTCAATCAAAAAAAGAATAAAGAAAATGTGATACACTTACACAGTGGAATACTTCACAGCTATTAAAAACACAGACAATTTGAAATTTGTACAAAAAATAGATGGCACAAGAAAATATCACCCTGAGTGAGGTAACCTAGACCCACATAGGCAAACATTGTACATATTCACATGTAAGTTGGTACTGATTATAAAGGATAACCATGTTGTAATCCAAAGATGCCAAAAATGATATCTCACTGAGATTGGAATATAGACTAGGCATTTTCATTGGACATGGGAATAGCACTGGACAAGAGTTGGTGTTTGGATGCAAACCAGGATCATGTTGGGGAAAGAATTGAGGTAGGGAATAATGGAAGAGACAACTGAATTGGGGGAATTCATCTCTGGAATGAGCTAGAAACCTACAGAAATAGAAATTCCTCAGAATCTAAGACAGTGAATTGAGGGTAACAAAAACTAACCCTCTTTGCAATGGGTAATATGAAGCCTGAAATGTCCATCTCCTGTAACCAGAAAAGATTTTCAATGGAGGGAATGGGACACCAGTCCTACTATAAAAACTTCATCCTCCAATTTCTCCTGCTACAAGATGTGCAGGTTTAAAGATAGAACAAATATTGAGGGGATGGCCAACCAATGACTGGTCCAACTTGAGATCTATGTCAAGAAATAGAGCACATCCTTGATACTGTTAACAATGTTCTGCTATACTGGCTAATAGGAGTCTAGCCTAACTGTCATGAGAAAGACTTCAACTAGCAATTGATGGAGGCATATGCAAGAACTACAGCCAAAAATTCATTTGACTTTAGGAAATCTGTGAAAAAGGAAGAAGGTTTACTGGAGTCAAGGAGATCAAGGAAACCAAAAGAAAATTCACAGAATCAACTTACCTGAGTTCTTGGGGCCACAAAGACACTGAGCCAACATGAGAATGACCTTGGCCCTTGGCACATATGTAAAATTTATGTAGCTTGGGATTCATGTGGAACTCTTAACAATGTGAGAACAGTCTCTCCCTGTCTCTGTTGCCTGCCTTTGAGACATTTTCAGCTGATTGAGCTGCCTCTTCTAGCTTTAATAGGAGAGGATGTTCCTAGACTGTAATTTGTTATGACAAGGCAGTTTTTTATCAATGGGAGGTCTCTCCTTTTCTGAAGAGAAATAGAGGAGGAATGGATGTGGGGAAGTTGAGCTCCTTGGAAGGACTTCAAGAAGAGGAGGGAGGGAAAGCTATATTTGGGATGTATTTTCTGATTACAGTTTCCCCTAACAGTTACTCCTTCTAGTTCTTTCCCACTTCTCCTCTAATCCAGATTACTACTGCCTGTCACTTTTTAGGAAACAAATAGTTATCTAAAGAATACTAATGAAATAAACCAAACTAACTGAATAGGAAAAAACAACCAAAGAAAATAAACAAATGCACACAAACGGACACACACACACACACCCCCCCACACACACACACACACAAACATATATAGATACAGAAACACAAATACAAATACTCTATCTAATCAAAACCCCAAACCAGAAAACATAATATACACAAAGAACCTGTATGATAGGAAAGCAAACAAACAAAATACCCAAAGTTAACTTTCTTAGACAAAGAGGCTCTAAAGATGCTGTCTTAGGGTTTTACTGCAGTGAACAGGCACTAAGACCAAGGCAAGCCTTATAAAGGACAACATTTAATTGGAGCTAGCTTACAGGTTCAGATGTTCAGTCCAATATCATTAAGGTGGGACATGGCAGCATCCAAGCAGGCATAGAGTTGGCATAGATGAGAGTTCTACATCTTCATCTGTAAGGCTGCTAGTGGAAGACTGACTTCCTCACAGCTAAGATGAAGGTATTAAGCCCACACCTATAGTGACACACCTACTCCAAGACCACATCTCCTAATAGTGCCATTCCCTGTACCAAGCATATACAATCACAGATATCATTAAGTGGAATCCATACTCAACAATGCTTGAATGGCCAAGAACCTGAAACTAGAAATGCCAGGGATCTAGAGAAAGACCAAATACTACTATTCTACTAAAGGAGTATAGCAGTTAAATGACTCCTGTTGACATGTTGCTATACTCACAAATCTGTATCTTGCTCATTCATCATCACAGAAGTATCCTCATGCAGCAGATGGAAACAAATACAGAGATTTGCATCCAGATAATATGCAAAGCCTGAGGGACCTTCTAACATTCAGTCCTACAAGGGAGGTCACCATCAAATCTCCACCTCAGTGTTCAGGAAACACTGTAATAAAAGACAGAAACAGTGTAGGATCATAAAAACTATCTTGATTGTAACTATTAGAATTTAGTCCTAGCTACCCACTTTTATTAAAAAACTAACATCAATGAAATTTATATTGTAGAGTTGTTTCTACAACAGAACAAACGATCTACATTTGGGGTTGGTCTTCCTATTTCACATAATCAAAACAGGAAAAAAAAGTCCTCACAGGTGCCCCAAATTCCCAGAGTTTTAGGGAATTCCTAATATTATCAGGGTTACAACCAAGACTAGCCATCATAAGTATATCTATTGTCAATAAGACATACAATCATATCTCCTTATATTATAATTTCCCAAGGAAAGCAATAGTTATGCCTAGCATAGTATCCAATATCCAATATACAACTGCAAATAAAGTATATGAATTTCCAGGGCATAATCATGCTTAACATGAGATAAAATTCCATATACAACTACAATCATATTTTATCTTTTAGAATAGATTACAATTTCTTAATTGTAACACCATATAAAATCAAATTCTAAGCATTGTTTACTTTCAAAGTACACTGACATGATTATACATTCTCATTCAAAATAAGAGGAAAAGAAACATAAACAGGAAATACTGGAAAAATCAAGATCAAATCTAGCTAGACAAACCCCAAATCCTAAATTTATGTACATTGTGGCTTAAATAGCACTTCTTATCTAGTTTCATGTCTACAATAAATCTCTGTCTTGAACTGAGTCCATTCTTTGTGTGTAGCTTACTTTGAGAGATATCCCACAGCTGTGGACCTTCTTACATCCTGAGTGCTATATCACAATATAGGCTTCCCTTTCATACCTTCACAAAAAGCCTCTCTAGGCATCTATTCAGGGACTTCGCTGCAACCTGGATGCCCTCAGTGTCTTTTCATAACCACACAGGAAGACTCCATGGCTCTTGTACTTCTGTATCCTTCATTAATCTGACGAAAGAACTACATGGTGGATTTTGCCAAGTTCTTTTGCCTGCTTTAGATAGAACCTGCCTACTTCCTTGAATACTTTTTCATAAATTTGATATGTTGTTTTTCTGCTATAAACAGACAAATCCTTAGGACAGTTCTTTGCACAAGTTGCAGGATTAGCTTGGTGGATTCTCACCTCGAGGAAACAATTTGCTTTATTACATTACTCCTTTCAACACTAGCTATGGCTCCCACAAAAAAATTTCTGGTGCTCTTTTTTTTTTCTCCAAACTTAGTTCTAGCTCATCCCTTGAAGAATGAGTACAATCAGGAAAACAAAAGACAAGAAGCATTAGCGATGTGGGAATAAAGTACAGCTGGTGGGTGTTTAAGTTGGTACATCCAGGATAAAATCAGTATGGAATTTGCTAAAAATATCTAAAAATAGAACTAACTGGTGACTCACCTATATCACACTTTAGTGTAGAAAAGATAGCATGGTTATCTAGTGATACTTGCTCAGTCATTTTTGTTGCTTTTGTTTTAAATATCTAGGAGATGCAATCAGTTGTAACTAAATTTGCTAGAGAGTATATGGAACTGGAAAATACTATATAGTAAATGTGTTAACTCAGGCCTATAAAGAGAAAAGCTACGTGTCTGTAATCACATTTGGTCTAGCTTCAACTTTTAGATTTTATGTTTAACTTGGAGTATCTGTGGAGATAAGTAACCCCAAAGTGGCACATGGCATGGAAGAAAGGATGAAGCCTTTATGGAAGGTGGGAATGACAGAACACATGCAACATAATAGGAGGAGGAAACATTAGAGATTACAAGTTTAGGTAAGCATGAGGATAGGATTATGTCTGTTATCCCCTTAAGGAATGCCACAATTTAGGAAGTTTATTTAAAATATTACAGTTTAGTGGCATTACTCTTGGTTACAGTCCAAAATTTGATACTACAACACTTTTTGAAGAAACCACATACTCGAGTAATAGAACATGAATAAATAAAGTTATAACCAATCTTGAAATTTAATTCTCAGGGCTTGCTGTTATATAGTGGAAGAAAGTTCTGTTTATGCTACTAGCAGAGAAAGTAATCAAGCATATTACACATCTGTGATCCCTGACAACAAGATTAGTGACTCATTTGAAATATACTGTGTACATATATATCATCTAGGTTTAAAGTAATATATTCCTGTTGTCTATATTTCTGTGTTTACTTCTACATCATAGGAACTATTTTACTGTTATCTAGAACTGATTTTAGAATGAGGAGAGAATAATTTGTCTTAATAATTTCATGCCTACTTAAACATAAATACACAATATTGTTTAAAAATAATAGTTATAAATATTTTCTATCTGCATTGGGTAGTGCCATAATAAGTACATATTTCAAACTACTGATTAATAATATGAAACAAAAAAATGTTAAATTTTAGGATAGATAGTTATAATACTTCATAAAGTTGTCAACAAGTTACACAGGGAAGGAGAAATAGAATACATCGGTTTCTCCATCTATGGTTATTGAGATTTTGGCCAGGTATCGTAGCCTGGGCTGGCATTTGAGTTCTCTTAGTGTCTGTATAACATCTGTTCAGGCTCTTCTGGCTTTCCTAGTCTCTGGTGAAAAGTCTGGTGTAATTCTGATAGGCCTGCCTTAATATGTTACTTGACCCTACTCCCTTACTGCATTTAATGTTCTATCTTTTTTTAGTGAATGTGTTGTTCTGATTATTATGTGTTGGAAGGAATTTCTTTTCTGGTCCAGTCTATTTGGAGTTCTGTAGGCTTCTTGTATGTTCATGGGCATCTCTTTCTTTAGGTTTTGGAAGTTTTCTTCTATAATTATGTTGAAGATATTTGCTGCCCCTTTAATTTGAAAATCTTCATTCTCATCAACTTCTATTATCTGTAGGTTTGGTCTTCTCATTGTGTCCTGTGTTTCCTGGATGTTTTGAGTTAGGATCCTTTTGCATTTTTCATTTTCTTTGATTGTTGTGCTGATGTTCTCTATGGAATCTTCTACACGTGACATTCTTTCTTCCATCTCTTGTATTCTGTTGCTGATGCTTGCATCTATGGTTCCATATATCTTTCCTATGGTTTCCATCTCCAGCGTTGCCTCACTTTGGGTTTTCTTTATTGTGTCTTACTTCCCTTTTTAGGTCTAGTATGGTTTTGTTCATTTCCATCACCTGTTCGGATGTGTTTTCCTGTTTTTCTTTAAGGACTTCTACCTGTTTGGTTGTGTTATCCTGTTTTTCTTTAAGGACTTGTAACTCTTTAGCAGTGTTCTCCTGTATTTCTTTAAGTGAATTATTAAAGTCCTTCTTGATGTCCTCTACCATCTTCATGAGATATGCTTTTAAATCCGGGTCTAGCTTTTCGGTTGTGTAGGGGTTCCCAGGACTAGGTGGTGTGGGAGTGCTGTGTTCTGATGATGGTGAGTTGTCTTGATTTCTGTTAGTACAATTCTTACATTTGCCTTTCACCATCTAGAAATCTCTGGAGCTAGTTGTTATAGTTGTCTCTGGTTAGAGATTGTTCCTCAGGTGATTCTGTTAGCCTCTATCAGCAGACATGGGAGTCTAGATCTCTCCTCTGAGTTTGAGTGGTCAGAGCACTCTCTTCAGTCAAGCTCTCCACTCATGGGAAAGGTGCACAGATATATGGCCTTAAGACCTCCCTCCTGGCAGAAGACGAAGGTCCAAAACAGGACCTGTCCTGAAGCTGAGTTGCTTTGGCCTTTCCCAGAACGTGTTAGCTTCTGTATTCTACACTCTCACACGTCCAGAATACACTCTGAGGAGTCCTGGAACCAAGATGTCTGCAGCTTATGCTCAGGCAAAGCACTCCTGCACTGGACAGACCCCTTTCCTCTGGCTGGGAAAGTGGCCAGATGTCTGGAGCCTGTGCTGAATACTCTCGGCTCGGTCCCGGAACCAAGATATCTGCTGCTGATGCTCAGTCAAAGCGCTCCCGCACTGGTCGGACCCCTTTCTTCTGGCCTGGACATTTGCCAGTTGTCTGGGGCCCGAAAAGTGGGCTGCCTTAGAAGCTCTGTGGCTCCCGCCTCTCCAAGAAGCTTTTGACTTCTGTAGTCTGTACTCTCACCTGTGCAGAATACACCAGGCGGGATCCCAGAACCAAGATGTCTGTTTGCAGATGGTCAGGAAAAGCACTTCTGCCCCGTGCAGACCACCTTTCCTCTGTCCAGGAAAGTGGCTGGATGTCTGGGGCCTTTGCAGAATACACTCGGCAGGGACCTGAACCAGTCTGGTGGTTCTTCAGAAAATTGACATAGTACTACCAGAAGATCCAGCAACACCTCTCCTGGGCGAATACTCAGAAGATGTTCCGATGTGTAATAAGGATTCATTCTCTATAATGTTCATACCAGCCTTATTTATTTATTTTGTTAATATTTTTATTATTACGTATTTTCCTCAATTACATTTAGAATGTACATTTAGAAAGTCCCCCATAACCTCCCCCCCACTTCCCTACCCACGCATTCCCATTTTTTTGTCCCTGGCATTCCCCTGTACTGTGACATATAAAGTTTGCATGTCCAATGGGCCTCTCTTTCCAGTGATGGCCTACTAGGCCATCTTTTGATACATATGCAGCTAGAGTCAAGCGCTCCAGGGTACTGTTTTTTCATAATGTTATTGGACCAACAGGGTTGCAGATCTCTTTAGCTCTTTGGATACTTTCTCTAGCTCTTCCATTGGGGGCCCTGTGCTCCATCCAATAGCTGACTGTGAGCATCTACTTATGTATTTGCTAGGCCCCCGCCTTGTCTCACAAGAGACAGCTATATCCAGATCTTTTCAGCAAAATCTTGCTAGTGTATGCAATGGTGTCATCGTTTGGAGTCTAATTATGGGATGGATCTCTGGACATTGCAGTCTCTAAATGGACCATCTTTTGTCTCAGCTACAAACTTTTTCTCTGTAACAGTCTGGCGGTTCCTCAGAAAATTGGAAATGGTACTACTAGAGGATCCCACAATACCTCTCATGGGCATATATCCAGAAGATGTCCCAACCGGTAAAAAGGACACATGCTCCACTATGTTCATAGCAGTCTTATTTATAATAGCCAGAGGCTGGAAAGAACTCAGATGCCCCTCAACATTTGAATGGATACAAAATAATGTGATACATTTACACAATGGAGTACTACTCAGCTATTAAAAAATGAATTTATGAAATTCCTGGGCAAATGAATGGACCTGGAGGGCATCATCCTGAGTGAGCTAACACAATCACAAAGGAACTCAAATGATATTTACACACTTATAAGTGGATATTAGCCCAGAAACTTAGTATACCCGAGATATAAGATACAATTTGCAAAACACATGAAACTGAAGAATGAAGACCAAATTGTGGACACTTTGCCCCTTCTTAGAATTGGACACAGTCACCAGCCTTATTTATAATAGCCATTTGCTCGAAAGAACTCAGATGTTGCTCAACAGAAGAATACATGGATACAGAATGGATATAAAAATTCTGGTACATTTAAACAATGAAGTACTATTCAGTAGTTAAAAACAATGAACTTATGAATTTCTTAGGCAAAAGCATGTATCTGGAGGATATCTTCCTGAGTGTGGTAATCCAATCACAAAAGAACACATATGATATGTACTGACTTATAAGCAGATATGAGCCCCCAAACAGAATACTCAAGATACAATTTGCAAAACGCATGAAACTCGAGATGAAGATAGACCAAAGTGTGGATACTTCATTGGTTCTTATAATGGGGATCAAAATACCCATGGAAGGAGTTACAGAGACAGTTTGGAGCTGAGAAAAAAGAAAGGACCATCCAGAGACTGCACCACTTGGTGATGCATCACATAGACAACCACCAAACCAAGATATTATTGCATATGCCAGCAAAGTTTTTGACAGGACCCTGGAATAGCTATCTCTTGTGAGGCTACGCCAGTTCCTGGCAAATACAGAATTGGATACTCACAGTCATCTATTGGATGGTACACAAGGCCCTTAATGTGGAATCTAGAGAAAGTAACCAAGGAGCTAAAGAGGTCTGCAAACTTAAAAGAGGATCAACAATATGAACTAACCAGTAACCCCCTGAACTATGTATCTAGTTGCATATGTGGCAGAGGATGGCCTAGTCAGCCATCAAAGAGAGGAGAGTCACTTGGTCTTGTGAAGATAATATACCCAAGTACAGGGGAATGCCAGGGCCAGGAAGCAGGAGTGGGTGAGTTGGCAAGCAGGGTAGGGGAAGGTATAGGAAACTTTCAGGATAGCATTTGAAATGTAAATGGAGAAAAATAGGTAATAAAAAATGTGTTAAAAATATTAGCAAAACCTTATATTAGCACGTTAAAAGCACATCCTAAAGATCGCAAACACAAAGAAGAAATGACACCCAAAAGAAGTGGTGGCAGGAAATAGTAAAACTCAGGGTGGAAAAAAAATAAAATAGAAAGAAAAATACAAATAAATTTTTGGAATAAATATTGGTTTTTGACAAGATCACTAAGATCAACAAACTATTATCCAAGTTAACTAAAATAAAAAAGGTAATATCCAAATTAGCAAAATCAGATATTAAATGGATGGGGACATAACAACAGACACCTGATAGGTCAGAAAGTTTTGCAAAGTGCTTTTTCTTCCTAGAAGCACACTTGCTCAACTATATTAATTGCTGCTGTATTCATAATTATCTGCAACTGGAAACAACCTACATGTCCATAAACTAAAGAAAGTATAACATATATGTTATATTTATACAATGGAACATTACTCAGCTGTTATGAAATGGATGGAAACAGAAAAAAACAAAAAACAAAAAACAAAAACATAACCTGAATAACGTATCCCAGTCCCAGGAAGATAAATATGCTATGTGTTGATTTATATGTTGACATTGACTGGGCTGGATAGTTTTTTGTCAACTTGCCACAAAGTAAAGTCCCCTGAGAGTAGGGAACCTCAATTGAGAAAATGTCTCCATAAGATTGGTCTTTGCAGGCAAGACTGCAGGGCATTTTCTTAATTAATGATTGTTGGGAAGTATTTCTGCCCATTGTTGATACTGCCATCAATGTGCTTGTGGTTCTGAGTTCTCCATGAGAAAGCATGAAACCATGGGGAACAAGCCACTAAGCAGAATGCTGCAGACACTCTGGGCCCCTTTGTCTGCCTGGAACGAATCTCTAGTCCGGGTGGGCAAAGCGTTGGATGAAATAATAGACAGATACACACAGGAGAGGTTGTGTAGAATCTGAATGTAATGTGTCAAATTGAGCATCAAACTTTTTATACAGAAGAGAATAGGGAAGGTGGGTGACACACAAGCAAGGTACAAAGAGGTTACTGGATTCTTACAGAAAACGGAGGAATACAAACACAGAAGGTCTGGCAGGAAACACCTGGGATACAATTCATTGTTAACAACTGGGATCAAAAAGAGCTCCACCAAAGATCCACTTAATCTTAGAAGCCAGGGTCAATGGCTTCATGCCCTTGCTATAGTTCCTATTTTAGTCTATTGTATAGTCCACCTTCCCCCTAGGCCATTGTAAATATGCGTATATGTGTGGAACTCAGCAATCTATAGTTCTAAGTATGTACTCTGCTTCCTCCTTAGGTCTCAAACTTCCTTCTTCCTAGATGATGATAAATTCCTGTGTAGGGCAGTGACTTAGCTTTTATTCAAAGTGGTAGTATAATACCAGAGGCAATTCTGAATGCCACTGAATAGGCACCATTCTTACTGATTTCCAAGCCCATGGTCAGCTCAAGGACTTTCTAGGATATTGGAACACTGGCGAAAGCTTAGCTATATCAGAATTCAATCTTTAAAAGCACTTATAATAAGATAACACTAAAAGAGAGCACGTGGAACCATACACCAGACTAACGCTGGAATAGGGTATGAGTATATGGGTTAATGAGAACTCCAAAACTCCAGAAGGTGAGCTTTCATGAAACTCTTTGCCTCATGAGCACTTCCAGGCGTCTACGCCTGTCAAGCTGACTTGGCTGGTGTGCGTGGCAGCAGCACCCATCCACGGTCTCTGTATCAGCTCCTGCCTCTAGGTTCCTGGACCATTTCAGTTCCTGTTCTGTCTGTCTTCAGATGATGAATAGCAATGAAGAAGTGTAAACCAAATAAGTCCTACCCTCCTCAACTTGTGCTTGGGTTATAGTTTTTGGTGACAGCAATAGAAAGATTAACACATTCTACATTACATATGTGATGGCCTGTCTACAATCTGTAGATCCAGTGAAGTTAGGTATAGAGGAAGGGACTTGGGTGCATACATGGATACCCATCCTATGGGGAAAGAGAATGGATTTTATTAGTGGACAAAGGTGGACAAGAAAGAGAAGATCAGGTGGCATGGTGGAGGGAGATGGGGTTGAATAAGGAAATGCAGGAAGAGATATTTGAAAGAGAAGTATTTGATGAATGATAACTGAAAGGGGGAGGAACTGAAAATGAGAGGATGGGAGATAGTAAAAGAACCGTGGGGAGTAAAATTGGGGGGACTGTAAGCAGGGTCTATTAAATGAGAAATTAATATTATTTTTAATTTTACTAGAATATTAAGCATGGAGAGGGGCTCCCAGGTATGTACATTTTACCTCCAAAATACTGGGCTTTGATGGATTCTTGGTGAGGTGAACCACTTAAAAGCTCTTACCACTCTTAAACACTTAAAAGCTGGTACCACTCTGTTACCACTCATGCTGTTGTAGAGTTTCTCTCTACTTACTGCCCTCACATCACATCCCTCATAATCTATGGATTGTATGAAAATTTAAGGGGGATTCCAGCCACTCACTGGGCAATATCATTGCCACCCACAGTGTTAGTTAGATCTAACTTTCTCAAGGATTGCAGCTGATGCAGATTAATACTTCAACCACGATCTTGGAAAGAATTACTACAAAAAACATGCCTTTTTTTTTTTCAAAGTCAGGCTGGTGTTCAGATGATTATTATTTCCTTGTACCTATTTCCTCATTCTGATTCCTGATATGATTTAAGAAAAACATGGTTAATGAACAGATGTGTACCCTGAGGATTCAAAGTAGAAAGAGATGATAGGTTTTTATATAAAAGTTTAGTTTTGTGATTCTTTTAAGATTTTTGAAGGATTAATTTTTGAGATAGATAAAAACTAATCCTTTCTGTATAACAGCAAATTTCAGTCTACCTCTAAGAGAAACTGGCTGAAAAAAAAATACCTTACTTGCTTACAACTTGTTTATCTATAACACGTTTTTTAGATAGAAATGTGTGTTGGTTCTTGGGAATAATATTGAATATTTATAAACATAATTTATAAATAGCTCATCATAAAAGTATAGTGAGTAGATGCTTTTCCTCATATATACTCATAATTATTCACTAGAAGAAAATACAAAGTAACCAGTATAAACTTTATACTAATTGAAAGATTGAGCAGAGATATATAAGCAGTGTGAGAAAAATAAAGTTGGTGCTTTGTTCCATCCACCAAATATGAGTATATATGGAAAGTGGTTGAAGCTTTACACTGTCCAACAAATGTGTGTGTGTGTGTGTGTGTGTGTGTGTGTCTGTGTGTGTGTGTGTTTGTGTGTGTGATTGTTTGTGCTTCTTAAAGCTTGCTTCTTCTACCATGTATGTAAATGTGTCTTGCCTGCTTTATATGCCATCTAACCAATATCCCCTCCTTGAATCATTGAACACTCTATCACAGCTACTCTTGGAAAGACAGAGAGACAGCAAACACACAGAACCCTACTGGGCATAACTTGAACATGTGTGAGACCACCCACCTCCTCCAGTGACACCCTTCCTCCAACAAGGATACACCTAGTCCATCAAGGTTACTCATCCTAATACAGCTTATGGGCAAATGGGAACCAATTACATTAAAACTACCACACCTACCTAGCTACATGCATGCAAATATTCATGCATAAGAGATAAACATAGAAAGAGGGTGAGAGAAATAGAAAGAGAGAGAGTGATAGGTAGATGATAGAGAAATAGTTGCATACATATCTGCATAAATACACTCAATAATTACTTCATACATACATACATACATACATACATACATACATACATACAAATATAGATGACAGATAGACATAATTATATGTGAAATTAATCTAAACACTTAAGACATGGTGCCCTTTAATTCACACACACACACCCTGAGCATTGTTTACAATCCTCAATTAAGACATAAAGGTTGGACATTCAAACTACAAAGACATATAAAAAAACCCACAAAACCCACAATGTTCATTTGGTGTCCATAGATTTGATTAATATCTAGGATTTCCTTTTTTTTTCTGTATATTATGAGTGATTACACCCTAAAATCTTTCTCAAACTTGTTCATTATTTTAGTTACTACTGTGTACAACCTGATACTTATAATCCACTAGATAGTAATGTTACAGAAGGTGTTTATTGTGCTGAAGATATTCAGCCATACCCCTCAGGTCCAAAATATATCTTTTAAAGACACATAGTAAGGAACGACCTTCCAAATGACCTCAAATGAAACTGTCACCTGGTGGAAAATAACACAGCACAGGAAGAATTTTACACATAAAATTTATATTCATGTGAATATTGGTCAAAATGATTATAATTGTAAAGTTGAATTACATAGTGGTATGTCTTTGAAACAATAGGAAAAAATGATGTGCATACATTGTGTTTTCCAAAAAGAGTAGGAAATGTAAAACATTTAAACAGTGGGATGTTGGTTTCTAATGCCAGGAGATGACTAACATAGCAACAGACTAATAAAGTATCCTCTTCAAAAGTTAAAAGAAAACAGCAACAACAAAAAGAGAACAACAATCACAAGGAACCATGTCATCCGTGGCATCTTCAGGAGGATGTGCAGCAATCTGAACATTGTTCCAAAGACGTTAGTAGATGTCTAGTTCTTTATCAGCCTGACAGGTTTGTGTTCAACCATCTATGTCTATATACTAAGTTTGGAAACAATCCATCGATGATGGGTGACCTAAAGATGATGAGTTCTACTCCCCACTCCCCTTGCTTCTCTGGAGACTTCAAACCTGAGGGGAGGAATGTTATATTGATGAGTATGAGAATGCTTAATGCCTCTTTGTCTACATTGTGTAAATTTGGCATCTCTTTAAGTGAAGTATAAGACCTGCTTAGGCCAGAAGGTACAACTAGAGGCCTGTTGAATAAAGATGCTACTATAGAGACCCTATGTAATGACAGAGGTCTTTCTGAAGTACACTTGGACAGAGGTGGAATTTAAGATCCAATTATTCAGAAATGGCATGTAGGCACTATTGTTGGCCTTAGTGTCATACCGAGAACACCCCCAACACTAATCAGAGATGTATGGCTAGTGGTCAGAAGTGAGCAGGTATTGGACTTTGGGAAGAAATGAGACCCTATGAGCCATGAAAAATAGATAGGACATCAATGGTCAGAGGGGAAATACACGAGGGAATCTTTGTGACAAATTGGAAATCTAAAACCCCTTTGTACAGGTAAACTAGTATGTTTGGTTGGGTAGAGTTCAAATTTGCATGTTCTTTCCTTGACATGAGATCAAAGACACAGCCTACCTCATGCAGTGGAGCCCATTTCAGGTTCTTCCTAACAGCTAGCAACTCCTCATCAGAGTCTAGAGCATCTGTCCACAGTAGTAAATGTGGTGCCAGATCAGGAAGCAGTCTGAGCACTCACCAAAAACCTGGCTGACAGTTCCACACGAGTTCTTCTTCTCAGGCATATGTTCATCTCCTGGGTCTAGGTATGAATGGTGAGGAGTACATCATTTTAGTTTCTGCCTTGAGGAAATGAGCTTTTGTTCTGGGCTGTACTTCTTAATGTTCGGCTCAGGTACTTTAAGCTTGGGTGGTCTGGAGTTCCATTTGGGAGTTAAAATTGGAGGGGGGTGTCTAAGTGTCTGCATCAGAGGAGAACATTGCAAGGTCATTATTGTTCAGAAAGGCATATTTGATGACCACTTGGGGAAAATGAGATCTGAGACCCCTGGTAACTAGGAGTCAGTAGATTGAAATCCTTTTGATCAAAGCAGAAGTATCTGAGGCCCAATTAAATAGACTTAGTAAGTTTACTCCCACAGGGGCATATTTAGAATGTCTGAGAACCCTTTGGATATTGGTGGACTGTAGCTCTCTATTAGAACAGGGAGGGCTGGTAGATCCTTTGGTGAAAAGTGGAATATTTCAAGTATAGTCTAAAAGCCAATTCAGTAAAAGACAGTAAGTGGAAAATTTTGGGTAAGGGGAGACATATGCAGTATCCCTATGTGCAGGAGAAGAATTGTTTCTGCCTGTCTCAGGATTAGTGATAGATCTAAGATTCTCTAAAATAGGAGGATGATGATAGGAGCTTCATAGGATTGTATAGAATAGTTTTATCCTGTTATTCCTTTGTCTGCAGCACTATTGAGCAGAAATTGAACACTGATTGATACCTTAAGAATTATAGGACATTCCAGGTACTTACTCCTTCATCAGCTCCAAACATGAAATCACAATCAAGAATACACATCATCTGAATGTCAGTGGTAGGCATGACAACAATCTTAGAAGTCTTTTAAGAGGGTGTAATGTAGTATTTTCTGGTTTAGTGTCTTCCTTAAATATATGTCCATCCACACATTCCTCTGCATGGAGGCCAGGATGTCTCTGTCTAAGGTAACAAAATAAAGATAGTAATCTGATTTACCCTTACCTTGATACTCTTCTGTTTGGGATTTCAGTCCAGAGTGTTCAGAAATCTCTTAGGTCAGAACAGTGCTTCCCAGACCACGGAAATTAGAAGTTATAGGTAGGACATACACTGGGAAGATGGAGAATCTGGGGGATTTCCTCAAACGCACTGTGCTCCACACAGGTTGGAGCACTCTCTGTTGTGAATGTCTAAATCTTCCTAAAGTAAGATAGGGGAGGAGCTTGGGCAGTTTTGCACAGAAGTAGGATGGTTGTGCCCTTCATCAAAGAGGTAATGTTGCAAACTTCATGAGAATAAGGAAGTTGAAGCACTCTGGTCATAAGCAGCATTTCTGTGACACTTTGCAAATGTGAAATTCTAAACCTACTTGTAAGAAGGGTAAAATTTCTGGCTATTTTCAATAAATAAGAAATACCATTTCACATTGGTGAAAATGCAAATACCTTCTGGAGAAGAGGGAGTCCCAGTATTGCTTGATCAGATTACAAATCTTTTTTGCAGAATTTAGGATATCCACATATTTTATGTGGTGTGTGGAAAGCAGGCAGCAATTGTTTCAGTATTCCAACAGGTTGGATGGTTATCTTTGGTCTATGAAACCTTTAGTCAGATGACATAAGAGCAAGGCCACTTTTCTTGAATGGAGGAATGTCCCCGAATATTTGTAGCAGGAAGAAGTTTGGAAGTAATCTTAGACAGTTGGGATATAACAGGCACACATAGTCAATACGACAAGATCTATTTACACTTTACAAGAGAGGGTAGGTATGAGTCCACCACTGAAAATAAAAGGAAATATTTCATTCCAATAAGGGCATTCGAGAAGGCTTTATTGCCCAATAGACAGAGGGAGAACAGGAAATATGTATGACTAGATGTGGTGTGTCTGAGGCTCACATAGGGAGAGGGAGAGGCACTGAAGCCCTGGTATGACTGGATGACATTTATAGACCTCTTCGACAGAGGATGCGAATTTGAGAACTGCTGGAACAAAAAGATTCATTCTGGTGCCCCTTTCAAATGAGGAGTCCGATGTGAGACACAGTTAAATGGAAATTTTTGCCCTCCATCAGATAGAGAATAGTTTGTGATTCTTTCTGGTCAGAGAGGGTAATTATTGAAGACCTTTTGGACTGGAAGTGAAGTTTGGGGCCTGGGGCAAGTAGAGATGATCTCAGGCCCTTCAAGCTTACAAGACAGATATTGGACCCTCATGTATACAGAGGGTGCATTTGATATATAATGGACACAAATTAGTGGTCTAAGTATTGATATTTAGGAGTAGAAGATTAAAGCAGAATTAGAGTCTGCTTAATGTCCCCAACCTCTTTAGGGTTAAGGGAGTGACCTAGCCTACCTTAAGCAGGAGAAGTAGGACTACTTCATAAGTTAGAAGAGTCCCATCTTCACATACACATTGGTAAGCCTGGCAGCAATACAAGCATTATGCACCAGGCATGACTGTAAGTCTCTAAGCACTCTTGAAGCTTATCATCAGTTATATGGGTGTTTGCATGAAGAATGGTAGGAAGGATAGATGACCTAAGTTTCAGGCTCTGTTAATGCAGGGCAGAATTAAGTGAAGTATAATTTCCTAGAGACCATGGTTGGAGAGAAATGATCTAACGCTCATGAATGAAGTGTTATATTTGAGGCCCATATGTATGTAGGGATGCTCTTAGGATACCTGGATTTTGGTACCCTTGGGAAAAATGAAAATTCTGAGATTCCAATAGTAAACTCCAGTCATAATTATAACTGACCTTGGTCAGAAATGGAAGGTTTTGGGTATTGTTGGTAATAGCAGAAGGTCATGAACGCCACCTATCCCAAGTGAAATTCTGATGACCCTTCATCCAAAGGTGATGGTGTGAGATCCCTTGAAAACAGGTTGAGTAGCATGTGTTCATATCTGCAACTTCTATGACCTTCCGGACCCGTTTTGCTTAAAAAGAAATTACCTGGGGCTGGAGAAATGATTCAGTGGTTAAGAACACTGACGGCTCTCCCAGGGCTCCTGAGTTCACAAACATCTGTAATGGTATCCAGTGCCCTCTTCTAATGTGCAGGCACACATGCATAGAGAACACTGTATATATAATAAATAAATAAATAAATACTTAAAAAGAAAGGAACCAAGGAAGGAAGGGAGGAAGAAAGGAAGGAAGGAAGGAAAGAAGGAAAGAAGGAAAGAAGGAGAGAAAGAAAGAAGAGAAAGAAATTAAGGAGGGAAGAAAGAAGGAAGGAAGAAAGAAAGAAAGAAAGAAAGAAAGAAAGAAAGAAAGAGAGAGAGAAAGAAAGAAGGAGAGAGAGAAGGAGGGAGGGAGAGAGAGAAAGAGAGAGAGATAGAAAGAAAGAGTCAGAAAGCAAGAGAGAGAAAGAAAGAAAGAAAGAAAGAAAGAAAGAAAGAAAGAAAGAAAGAAAAAAAGAAAGAAAGAAAGGAGGGAGGGAAGAAAGAATGTAAGAAAGAAAGAAAGTAAGAAAGAGAGAGAGAAAGAAAGAAAGAAAAAGAAAGAAAGAAAGAGAGATAGAGAGAAAGAAAGAGAGAGAAAGAGAGAGAAAGAAAGGAAGAAAGAGAGAGAGAGAGAGAGAGAGAGAGAGAGAGAGAGAGAGAGAGAGAGACAGGAGACAGAGAGAGAGAGAAAGAAAGTAAGTATATAACTTATATAACTTTCATAGGAAATTTTTTATAACTTAGTAATAACTTCTATAATGACTTCTCTAAATTCCTTCTCTTTAAGTGACATCTGGCTAGTAGGCTCAAAGTTAGAGCCCAGCAATTCCTGCTCAGCTAGAAAAAAGGCTGCATTGCTTAATCCTCCTCTCTTAGGCTACAGGTGTTAATCACCTAAGCCAGCCTACCCTCAGAAAGACCAAGTACTTTTTAGAAGTTATCATCAGCATTTCAGTACAATTTGAGACCTAGAAAGCCCTGAGACACTTCGATTTTAAAGCCATTGCCAGGGTCCTACTCTGTGACTCCACTGCTATCCTGGCTCAGAGCAATCCTGGACCTCAAACTCTACTATAGAGCAGTAGTGATAAAAACAAAACAAAAAGAAACAAACAAACAAACAAACAAAAACCTACATGGTATTGATACAGAGACTGACAGATGGATAAGTGGACTAGAACTGAAGAACCATAAAGTAAACCACACATTTATGGACACTTGATATTTGACAAAGAAGCAAAAAAAAAAAAAAAAAAAAATACAGCAGAGGACTGCCAGGTCTGGGTTTAGTCAGAGAAGATACACCAAACCCTCAAGAGACTGGAAGCCAGAGACAGTCTCTTGGGTAGGTCTGGTGTGGTGGGGGTTGAAGAAAATTTTGTGGAAATGGTGGGCAGTGGTATGGGATGTGGAACAGTCAGAGGGTGGACCTGGAGGGGTATAACACCTGGAGTATGAAGAAAAGATTAAGTAAATCAAAAAAGCTAAACAAACAAACAAATAAATAAATAAATAAATAAATAAATAAATAAATAAATAAATAAATAAATAAATAAATTCTTAATGAACACTGGCTTTTAAAGGAGGTTTCTTTCTTTTGAGTACATTTTCTCTCTCTTTCACTCTCTCTCTCTCTCTTTATCTCTCCTTTTTCCTCTTCCTTCTTTTCCTATTTCTCACTTTCTGATTTGTTGCAGAATATTTATCAACAGTCACCACTTATTTTACCTATGTTTAGAAGGGAATGAGTCTCTGCCTCTTTAAGGTATCTAAGGGAGTTTTTTTTTTTCCTACAAAATTAAAATGAGAGTATTGGCCTGGAAATTACCAATGCTTGTTTTGTAGTGTGTAGCACTTTCTTGATACTTCCAGAGGAGGTCCTATTGGTTGAAAAATTTGTGTCTGTGTATCAGAGGGAGAAAAATAAATGGAGAAAGAGAGGATAAGGTGGGAGTACTCATTGTTTTTTATTTGCTGAGAAATAATCTATGCATTAGACACACCAGTGCTTTGGTCATTTCTCAGATAAAACACCTGCTTTTAGCTAACAACGATTACAAACAAATATATTAAAAATATGTAAGTATATATTTGTGAGAATATGTTTTCCATTGATTTAATTATCAGATATAATATTTTTCAGTCCTATACTTAATTTGTGTAGCCCCTAGATATGAATCCCTGAAATATGTGTACTTGGGCTTTTGAAATATATTGAGATAGCTATCCAGGCTCTATTCTAATCTATCAGAACAAAGTATGTCAGTTATAATAAGTATATAATATCCATAACATAATTACTGAATAATATATAGATAAAGCAAGACATCAAACTTTAGCCCTTAGAGATGCCCAGACAAAGATAGCTGATAATGAATAGCTCTGAAAAGATAGTTAATAAAATTTATATTTGTCCACTTTGGTGAAGAAAACCCCTCTGCACAGATATTTCTTTCATGATATAGAATAGAGGTCCTAACTGTCACGGAACAGATTTATATTGTTTGTCAAGGAATTCTTTACATGATTACAAAAGAGGTCAAATATTCATGACATAGACTTTAGTTGAATTGAACTTTTATAAAGAGAAATTTGACAAAAAATAATATTTACTCTATGGGTAATTTCAAAAAATAGAATGGTTTGCACGGAACAAGTTTGTATTGGAAGGATTAGAAGCTCAAGTTATCCTTGGTTACATAGTAATTTGGGGCCAGCCTAGGCTATATGACAACCTGTCTGAAAATAGGAAATTATTGGAACCAGTAGTTTATCTTTATGAATCCTGTACTTTGGAGACTGAATTATGAGCAATATCAGAAGTACAAGGACTATCAGTAACAGAAAGTATAAAAAGAATTTCTCCAAACAAAAATAATTTAAGAGTTATACTTAGGGGCATGATTAAGTTGCCAGGGAATAAAAGCACTTTGAGTCCAGAGTGGTCAGTAATGAGGAGTGAGTATTGCTCTTGCACAGGACTCACTTTGGGTAGCTCACAGTCACCTTTAGCTTGAGCTTCAGGAGGCCTCTGGCACCTGTGGGCAGGTGCATTTACTTACATACGTATGTACATACCAACACACACACACACACACACACACACACACACACACACACATTTAAATAATAGGGAAAAGTACTTTGCATTATCTATCAGTTTAAAGGAAGTTTGAGTTGAATGTACTAAAAAGAGGTGCCTCATAACCAAAGTATAAAATCTGCTAGTCTTCCACAAATTAGGTGACTTAGAGCTACTAGCCAAATAAATTACACCCTATAAAATCAAATAACCCCATTAAAAATGGGGCTCAGAACTGAAAAAAGATTTCTCACCCGAGGAATACCAAATGGCAGAGAAGCACCTGAAAAACTGTTTAACATCCTTAATCATCAGGGAAATGCAAATCAAAACAAAACTGAGATTCCACCTCACACAAATCAGAATGGCTAAGATGAAAAATTCAGGTGACAGCAGATGCTGGCGCGGACATGGAGAAAGAGGAACACTCCTCCGTTTTTGGTGGGATTGCAAGCTTGTACAACCACTCTGGAAATCACTCTGGCGGTTCCTCAGAAAATTGGACATAGTACTACCAGAAGATCCAGCAATACCTCTTCTGGGCATATATTCAGAAATGCCCCAACCGTTAAGAAGGACACATGCTCCACTATGTTCATAGCAGCCTTATTTATAATAGCCAGAAGCTGGAAAGAACCCCGATGCCCCTCAACATAGGAATGGATACAGGAAATGTGGTACATTTATACAATGGACTACTACTCAGCTATTAAAAAGAATAAATTTATGAAATTCCTAGCCAAATGGATGGATCTTGAGGGCATCATCCTGAGTGAGGTAACCCAATCACAAAGGAACTCTCACAATATGTTCTCAGTGATAAGTGGATATTAGCCCAGAACCTTAGGATACCCGACATAAGATATAATTTGCTAAAAACATTAAACTCAAGAGAACAAGACCAAAGTGTGGACACTTTGCCCTTCTTAGAATATGGTAACGAAACACCCATGGAAGGAATTACAGAGACAAAATTTGGAAGTGTGACGAAAGGATGGACCATCTAGTGATTGCCATATCCAGAGATCCATCCCATGATCAGCTTCCAAATGCTGACACCATTGCATACACTAGCAAGATTTTGCTGAAAGGACCCAGATATAGCTGTCTCTTCTGATACTATGCCAGGGCCTAGCAAATACAGAAGTAGATGCTCACAGTCAGCTATTGAATGGACCACAGGGCCCCAAATGGAGGAACTAGAGAAAGCACCCCAGGAATTAAGGGAACTTCAACCCTATAGGAGTAACAACAATATGAACTAAGCAGTACCCCGGAGCTCTTGTCTCAAGCTGCATATGTATCAAAAGATGGTCTAGTCGGCCATCACTGCAAAGAGAGGCCCATTGGACTTGTAAACTTTATATGCCCCTGTACAGGTGAACGCCAGGGCCAAAAAGGGAGAGTAGGTGGGTAGGGGAGTGGGGGTGGGTGGGTACGGGGGACTTTGATGGAACATTGGAAATGTAAATGAGCTAAATACCTAATAAAAATGGAAAAAAAATAAATTACACCCTAGACATGTAGAGCCATGAGGTCCACTGGATAACTGTGGATAGAGATTGATGGTAGGGCCATTGGATTATGTAAGGGGAGGCTTAAATAAAACTGAGAGAGTCACAGTCTCATGTGATAGAGCTTGCTTTTGTTTGTGGTTGGTATTATATAGTATTATAATCCTTACTTGCTTTCAAGAAATATTCCATATCGTTCAGACTGTCCTTTATCTCACTTAATAGCTCAATATGACTATGAACCACTGATCCTCCTGCTTTTTTTTTTTTTCAGAATAGCTAGGATTAAAGAGATGCCCTACTTGATGCAGTTTTAGAGATCAAACCCAAGGCTTCATGCATGAGAATAAAGTACTCTACCAAATCTACTTCCACAGCTGCAAGCCTTCTGTTAAGGATAAGTCCAAGAAAATATTTCTTACCCTTAACACATCATGCCTATGGCTGTATTCATTAAAGTCCTCTGCTGTCTAATTCAATATCAACTTCACACAAGGCAGAGACATTTGAGAATATTGAATTTCAATTGAGAAAATAACCCAACCAAACTTTTGCCTGGAAAAGGCTTTCTTGAATTTTATTAATTAATGATTGCTATGGAAGGATATCCCATTTGGCATTATCAGCTCTGGACTGATGGTACTGGATGCTATAAAAAAAAAGTAGGCTAATCAAAACATGGGGAATATGCCAGCATGCAATTTTCCTACATGTCCACTACTTCAGGTCTTACCTGCTCCTAATTCCAGTCTAGGATTTCTGGTGTGACTTTCATGTATGATGAATTACAAACTGAACTATGAACCAAACCATTTTCTCTCCCAGTTGATGTTGTTCATGATGTCTTATCACCTAAATACAATCCCTAACTAAGGCAAGTTAGTATGCCATTGTAGCTCACATGGAATACCAAGTACTGAATGTTCACGGTGGGCCAGATAGAGCATAGAAATAATGAACTTCACTGCTCATGATAATGCATACCTACTATCTATGTACATGAAAGACAGGAGGATGAGTGTAAGTTCAATGCAATGCTGAGCTACATAGGGAGGTTCTGAGTCCAAAACAACAACAACAAAAAAACAAAAACAAAAACAATAACAAGAAAAAGGAACACAAAACGGAAGGTTAATGAGATGCTAAACAAATAAAGCACTTGCTAAGCAATTGTGATGGTCTTCATTCCATTCTCAGAACATACATGAATGTAAAGAGGGAACTGCATTCAGCAAAGTGATGCTCTGACTTCCACATGTGCTCTAGATCAGATATGCAACCACATAATAATAATAGTATTATTATTATTATTATTATTAGTAGTAGTAGTAGTAGTAATAGTAGTATTACTAGTAGTAGTAGTAGTAATAGTAATAGTAGTAATAGTAATAATAATAATAATAATATTAATATTAATAATAATAATAATAAATAATGTGTTTTTAAAATGAAAAGAAAATTTATTCAGTCATATTATATTAGGCTTATAAAAAAACTAGCACTGAGGAAGAGAAAATGGAGTAGTATTGAAAGTTTGAGGCAAGCATGAACTGCATTAAGAAGGTTAGCACCTTATTACTTTCTGTAGGTATCCTGGCCAAAACAAGGTACATGAAAGTTTATTTTACACACAAATTCAGACTATAGTCCATCACTGTTGGGGCATCAGTGCAACAGGAAGTAGCAGAAACTTGACACAAGTCAAGAGTAGATATCAAGGAATTGATGTGTGTATGGTTACTAGAGCTTAATTTGCTTTCTTTATTCTCATACACTCCAGAATCCCCATCGTAAATAATGGTGCCACAACAAGGGAAGTTCTTCCCGTAGAAATTAAAAGTAATCAAGATGCAGGCCCACAACCATGCCTACAGCCTAAGTAGTATAGACAATCCTTCATTCAGATTTCCCTCCCAGGCAATTCTATATTGTGTTAAGTATATAACATTAACTATCACAGCTTCATTCATTTTTAATCTGTCACATAGACACATCACATTATGTTTTAGACATTACCTACCTACCCTTATTTCCAAAGTTCTCTGTGTGTTTAATAATGCAAAATACAGTTCAACTTTAAAAGTCCTCATAGTCTTTAAAAATTTTACCATATCAAAAAATGTATTGTGATATCTTGCAGAAAATTATGTTATTGCTATGCATAATAGAATAATGTAAAAGATCTTATCAAAAAATAAAAATAAATATCTAGGAATAGCAAGTGATGACTATACAAAAAGCCAAAATCAAGCAGAGAAATGAAATCCTCCATTTCTGGGGATATTCATGGAGATATCAGCTTTGGTGTCCCAATTCCTCTTCATATGCTATCTTCAGCTCACACATTTTCTCATCATTTAAACTGATTCCATTTCTCACCTCCAGATGTCCTTGTCCAGGCATTAGATCATGTCCCATCATCCTGGCATTTCTAATACTCTGGAATCTTTACAGTAGCTTAAACTTTACCTTCATATCTTCATGCAACAGCCTCTTGGGGCTTCTTTGCCAGGATTCAAACTCTGTCACACAGTTCTGGTCTCAGCTGTTCTTAAAGACTGTCTTAGTATTGCATCTTTCATATATTAAATTTAGAAAAATTAGACATTGCCACCAAATTTTATGACTGGCCCAAGAGGTAACCTAGTTTCACTGGACCATAGCTGTAACATCATATCTAAAGTTAATGTATCTGCAAAGTTTGACCATGTTTCATCAACACTAGTATCATTGACGATTGTAAAACATACAAAGATCCCAAAGCTTTTTAATCATTCCCAATTCTTAGGTGTGTTAATTTTAGTTTTAAACAAATTCAACATATATATTTTTGGTATGAACTTCATTGTACAAAGTTCCATTTCAAGGACTTGTGACTTTGTGATTAAAAATATGAACATAAGATGTTAAAAAAACATAAAATGTATGCACAATGAAATGTTTTGTCCACAGACATCCAAATTCTCTCAATATGTCTCACATTTTCTAGCCTGCATTCTTCATTTAATGTTGCCTTAACTCAAGGGGATTAATGATAAACACCTTCTTTCTGAAAATATTTTTCCAAATTCAATAAAATTAAATAAAATAAAAGCCAAGTCAGTTTAAAAGAATTCATTTCTGTTTGATGGAAAACTCAAGTTGATCGTGCTGTGCTTTAAACTATTTCAAGTATTTGATATGTTCTCTACTTTATAGAGTTTGACTCACATCTTAAGTGTACCCTGAGAAGATAAGATGATGTGGTAAATAATTTTATAGTATTCAGTCAAGTTCTTACAAATCCAAAGTAACCAAAATATCTTTAGAAATCTCCAACCCTTGAAAAAACATATTATCTTGCAGATTTTATAGTATATACACCTGTACTGGCTAGTTTTATGTCAACTTGACACAGCTGGGGTTATCACAGAGAAAGGAGCTTCAGTTGAGGAAATACCTCTATGAGATCCAACTCTAAGGCATGTTCTTAATTAATGAACAAGGTGGGAAGGCCCTTTGTAGGTGGGACCATCTCTGGGCTGGTAGTCTTGGGTTCTATAAGAGAGCAGGCTGAGCAATCCAGGGGAAGCAAGACAGTAAAGAACATCCCTCCATGGCCGCTGCATCAGCTTCTGCATCCTGATCTGTTTGAGTTCCATACCTGACCTCATTGGTGATGTAAGCCAATAAATCCCACCTTCCTCCCCAAGTTGCTTCGTGGTCATGATGTTCTGTCCAGGAATAAAAACCCTGACTAAGACAACACCCTATCCTGTTACATATATTATGCTATTTTTGGCTAAGCCCAGTTTATAGAGATAATTATGTCTGACAGAAAATAAAGCTCATTAATTTGAAAAAAGAGTTTCAATAACAGAATTTACTGTAGTTTTGGAGGGATAATATGGTGAGTCAAAAAATGAGATGAACTGCCTTGTTGCTGCTCTAAGAACTTAAGAGGTTTTTTTTGCAATGATGATTTGTGGGAATTTAAAAAGGTATACATAAGTACATGTGTATTGTATGTGTGTGAGAGAGAGATTATGATAAGGTAATTTGTATTATTATTATTATTAACAATTTTTCATACAATATATTTTGAGCATGTGTCCCATCCCTGATTACCTCCCAGATTTTTTCAACCATCATACCCACCCAATTTAGTGTTCTTTCTCTTTCTTTCTCTCTCTTTTTCTTTCTCTCTCTAAATGAAAAAAAGCAAAAAAGCCTGAATCAACAACAACAAAAAATCATGAAATCAAAAAGCCTCAGAAAATCACACACACACACACACACACACACACATACACACACACACAACACACATGCATACACACACACACACACACACACACACACACACACACACACACACACACACACACACAAAACAAACAAAACAAGACAAGGTCAGATGATTTTAGAGCAGGATTATACCATACTTTCAAAAAGTGCTAATAATGGTACACAAATTATTTCCCTAGATAAAAACAGAAGGAAAGTTGACAAAATTTACTTTATGGGAATATAGTTAATGTGAGACTTAAGTCCCACAAAGACTCAACAAAGAAAGAGAATTTCGGACCAATTGCCCTCATAAACATCGATTTAAAAATACTCAATAAAATACTTGTAAACAGAATTCAAAGATATATGAAAAACATAACCCATATGATGAAGTAGAGTACATTTTACATATGCAGGGATGGATCAAAATACCAAACTCTTTCATTGTAATCTACCATGTAAGCAAACTAAAAGGAAAAAAATACCACAAGATTATCATAGTCAATGTTGAAGAAGACTCCAACAAAATCCAACACTCCTTGATGATAAATTCTTAAAGAGATGAGGGATACATGTCACATGCTTGAACATAATAAAGCCAATACATTGAAAGCTGACACCCAATATCAAATTAAATGGAGAGAAAAAAAATTCCCTAAAAAGCAATAATATGGTAAAAGTATATATTCTCTGTATCTATTCTGTATAGCACCTGAAGTTTTAGCAACAACAATAAGGAAAGGACGAAGATCAAGGAATACAAATTGAAAAGGAAAAAGTCAAACTATTGCTATTCAGATACAGTAGTATACATAAGTGACATGATGCAAAATTAACTGAAAATAAACAGTATACTTCCTATAAACAGTCTCTCTTCCTTTTGATGCCAGATAAGGCCATCCTCTGCTACATGTGCACCTGAAGCCATGGGTCGCTCCATGTGTTTTATTTGGTTGGAGCTTTAGTTCCTGGGAGCTCTGAGGAGTCTGGTTGGTTGATATTGTTGTTTTTCCTATGATATTGCAAACCTCTTCAGCTCCTTCAGTCCTTCCCCTAACTTCTACATTGGGGTCACAAAACTCATTCTGATGGTTGACTGCAAGCATCCACATCTGTATCAGTAAGGATTTGGCAAAGCCTCTCAGGAAACATCTATATCAGGCTCCTCTCAGCAAGCATTTGTTGGCATCAGCAATAGTGCCTGGGCATGGTGGCTGCATATGGGATATATCCCCATGTGGGGCAACTCTGGATGGCTTTTCCTTCAGACTATGCTCTACTCTTTGTCCCTGTATTTCCTTTCAACATGAACAATACTGGGTCAAAATTTTTGAAAATGGCAGGGGACCCATCTTTCAACCAGACCCAATTCCTAACCTCTGGATATGGTTTCTACAGGTACTCTCTCCCCCTTGTTGGGGATTTCACCTAATGTCATCCCCGTAGGGTCCTGTGATCCTCTTGTTTCCTGGAATCTGGAACTTTCTGTTGGCTTCCCTAGTTCCCTATCCCCAGTTTCAAGCTGTACTACAGAGAAGAAGCAATAAAGACTGCATGGTATTGGCATAAATACAGATAGGTTGATCAATAAATTGATGTGAAGACACAGAAATAAATCCGTACTTATGAACACTTGATTTTAACAAGATGATAAAACTCTACAGTGGAATAGATGAAACATTTTCAACAAATGATGCTGGTAGTAATACTGTAGAATACTTGTAGAATACTGCAAGTAAATCCATATCTATTACCCTGCACAAAATTCAAGTCCAAATGGATCAATGATCTGATCAAGAAACCCTGATGTACTAAATATGATAAAAGAGGAAGTGGAGAATAACCTTGAAATCTTTAGCACAGAAGATGACTTCCTAAACAGAACTCTAGTAGTTCAGCCACTAAGATCAAACATTAGTAAATGAAACCTCATTAAACTGAAAATATTTTGTAAGGCATGGTGCACTGCCAATAGAACAATATGTCAGCTTACAGAATGGCTTAACCAACCCTATATCTGACAGAATGTTGATATCCAAAATATATAAAGAACTCAACAAATTAAACATCAACAAAGCAAATAGTACATTAAAAATGGGGAACAGTGCTAAGCAAAGAATTCTTGATAGAGGAATCTAATGGCTGAGAAGCACTTAAAGAAATGTTCATTATCCTTAGTCATAAGGTAAATGCAAAATGATATGACTCTGAGATTTTATCTTACAAACATCAGAATGGCTAATATCTAAGACTTAAATAACAGCACATTCTGCCTCAGGGAGAAAGACAGACAACACATCAAAGTAAAAGGCTAGAAAACAAATTTCCAAGCAAATGGTCTGAAGAAAAAAGCTGGAGTAGCCATTCTAATATCAAACAAACTCGACTTCCAAAAGAAAGTTATCAAAAAAGTCAAGGAAGGACAGCACATTAAGTTGAGGTTGTGGAAGTAATGGAAGACTCCTTCATTGCTGGTACAAATGTAAACTTGTACAACCACTTTGGAAATAATTTTTTTGGCGTCTCAGAAAATTGGGAGTAATTGTATCAAAAAAACAAAAACAAAAAAACAAAAAACAAAAAAAAAACCCAGCTATAACACTCCTAGGTATATACCAAAAGGAAACTCCATCCTACCACCATAAGAGTACTTACTAAATTATGTTCATAGAGACATTATTCATAATAGCCAGAAACTGGAAACAACCTAGATATCCCTCAATCAAAAAAAGAATAAAGAAAATGTGATACACTTACACACTGGAATACTTCACAGCTATTAAAAACACAGACAATTTGAAATTTGTACAAAAAATAGATGGCACAAGAAAATATCACCCTGAGTGAGGTAACCTAGACCCACATAGGCAAACATTGTACATATTCACATATAAGTTGGTACTGATTATAAAGGATAACCATGTTGTAATCCAAAGATGCCAAAAATGATATCTCACTGAGATTGGAATATAGACTAGGCATTTTTATTGGACATGGGACTAGCACTGGACAAGAGTTTGCGTTTGGATGCAAACCAGAAGGATCATGAGGGGAAAGAATTGAGGGAGGGAGTACTGGAAGAGACAACTGGATTGGGGGAATTCATCTTTGGAATGAGCTAGAAACCTAGAGAAATAGAAATTCCTCAGAATCTAAGACAGTGAATTGAGGGTAAAAGTAACTAACCCTCTTTGCAATGGGTAATATGAAGCCTGAAATGTCCATCTCCTGTAGCCAGGCAAGATTTTCAATGGAGGGAATGGGACACCAGTCCTACTATAAAAACTTCATCCTCTAATTTTTCCAGCCTACAAGATGCGCAGGGGTAAAGTTAGAACAAATATTGAGGGAATGGCAAAACAATGACTGGACCAGCTTGAGACATATGCCAAGAAATAGAGCACATCCTTGATACTGTTAACAATGTTCTGCTATACTGGCAAATAGGAGTCTAGCCTAACTGTCATGAGAAAAACTTCAACTAGCAATTGATGGAGGCATATGCAAGAACCACAGCCAAAATTTCATTTGACTCTAGGGGATCTGTGAAAAAGGAAGAAGGTTTACTGGAGTCAAGGAGGTCAAGGAAACCACAAGAAAATTCACAATATCAACTTACCTGAGTTCTTGGGGCCACACAGACACTGAGCCAACAAGGTAGCATTCATGAGAATGACCTTGGCCCTTGGCACATATGTAAAATTTATGTAGCTTGGGATTCATGTGGAACACTTAACAATGTGAGAACAGTCTCTCCCTGTCTCTGTTGCCTGCCTTTGAGACATTTTCAGCTGATTGAGCTGCCTCTTCTAGCTTTAATAGGAGAGGATGTTCCTTGTCTGTAATTTGATATGACAAGGCAGTTTTATATCCATGGGAGGTCTCTCCTTTTCTGAAGAGAAATAGAGGAGGAATGGATGTGGGGAAGGTGAGCTCCTGGGAAGGACTTCAAGAAGAGGAGGGAGGTGAAGCTATATTTGAGATGTATTTTCTGATTACAGTTTCCCCTAGCAGTTACTCCTTCAGGTTCCTTCCGACTTCACCTCTAATCCAGATTCCTACTGTCTGTCACTTTTTAGGAAACAAATATTTATCTAAAGAATACTAATGAGGCTAACGGCTCCCCCGGCGGGGAGGGCGGGGGGAGGGCTGGAAGCGGCGCCCGCTCCCAGGGAGCCCGGGGCTTACTTCCGTGTTGGGCTGGTGCGATGCAGACCCCCCGGGAAAGCCGCGTAGGGAATGCCCGCGCGTCCGTGCTGCAGCGCTCCCTGCGACCCTCCCTGAGAAAGCTCGCAGGCACACTGCCCCGCCATGGCTGCCCCACCAGGGGAAGGGAGGGTCACTGCGGGTGCTCGCCTCCCTCCTCATCCTCACAGCAGAGCTCCACGGTCCCCAGACTCTGGCTGATGTCCGGATGTCAGCCTGTGGGGGTGACCTCCAGTTAGCGAGGCGTGTGTGCGAGCGCACCCTGTCCTACCTTTCCCTCGAATAATCCCAAAATGTGCACACCGGCCAGCACCCTGTAAACCGCTCCGTTACAGAGCGGTCGAGCCATCCTTTACCTAACTGACAGAAGAGACTGGGGCTTGAGGATCTGGTGAGGGGGCTCTCGTTCTGAGACAGCCTAGTGTAGCCCTGGCTGTCGTGGGATCCTGTAGATCTCCTGCCGCTGCCTCTCAAACGCTGGCCTTAAAAGCGTGTGCCCCCACTCCTGGCTCAAGATTTTTCATATGGTGGTTTTTGGCCCGGAGGGTCTCTCAAGAGATCCACCTGCTTCGTCCTCCCAAAGCAGGGATTAAAGGCAAGCGTAACCATGGCCAGCTAAACAGCTGGGAAGCAGAGATGTGAATCTGTGAGTTCCAGGTCAGCCAGAGCTACATAGTCAAACTGTCTCAAGAAACAAACACAAAACTAAGGGTCATTTCTCTGCAGAGGAGGCTCTGAGTACTGTACTGACCATCTAGCTTGAAATCCCTCGTTAGCTCACAGGCTGGCCTGCTAAGTGGTAGATGTGGATCCTCTTACTTAAAAGAAATGAGTGTAGCTAGTGCTGTATTAAGAGTTGAAACCTGGCTTTTGGCAACATGGCATGTTAAGGTACCTCCAATGTGGCTGGAAGCTTGTGTTAACTGGATCCAAGAAGAAAATAATAATGCTACTTTGAGTCAGGCACAAATAAATAAACAAGTGTTGGAGCAATGGCTTCTTACTGACCTGAGAGACTTGGAACATCCTCTCTTACCTGATGACATTTTAGAACTGCCAAAGGGAGAACTGAATGGGTTTTATGCTCTACAGATCAATTCTTTGGTTGATGTGAGTCAGCCTGCTTATTCACAGATACAGAAGCTGAGAGGAAAGAATACAACCAATGATCTCGTCTCAGCTGAAACGCAGAGTACTCCAAAACCATGGGAAGTGAGGCCTTCTCGGATGCTGATGCTACAGCTCACTGATGGTGTCACACACATTCAGGGAATGGAGTATCAGTCTATCCCAGCTCTCCATAGTGGTCTTCCTCCAGGTACAAAAATTTTAGTTCATGGATGCATTTTGTTCCGTCTTGGTGTTCTCTTACTGAAACCAGAAAATGTGAAGGTGCTAGGGGGTGAGGTAGATGGTCTTTCAGAAGAAAATGCCCAAGAAAAAGTACTTGCAAGATTAATTGGGGAACTTGATCCTACAGTTCCAGTCATTCCAAATAATTCCATTCACAACGTGCCCAAAGTTTCAGGGGGCTTAGATGCTGTTTTGGGGCCCTCGGATGAAGAACTCTTGGCAAGTCTTGATGAAAGTGAAGAGTCTGCAGCAAATAATGACGTGGCTATGGAAAGAAGCTGTTTCAGCACAGGCACTTCCTCAAATACTACTCCGACAAATCCGTCTGGTTTTGAGCCAGGATGTAACATTTCTTCAAGGCCAAAGGAGAAACCACCAAACCAGCCCACGCATTTCACTGATGGAGAATTTGATGACTTTTCACTGGAAGAGGCCTTGCTTTTGGAAGAGACTGTCCAGAAAGAACAGATGGAAACAAAAGCATCGCAGCCACTAACTTTGAAGGAAAACACTGGTAAATGTATGGAGATTTTTTCACATAAACCTAGTAGTCTGAACCACACAGCTTTGATTCATAAACAAGGAAACAGCAATTTTGATGAAAAAACATCTGAACAAATGATTCATGAAGACAAATTTTTTGATTGTGCATCTACTAGAAACCATCATAAGAGATTCTCAGCTCATGATTTTACAAATGACAGTGAGATTTCAGAAGTAGATGATGCAGCACAACAAACCCTCAGCAGTTCAAATGTACATTGCTTACGTAATAAAATATTAAACAGAAAGCTGGACCTATCAGAAAAGAGTTCACAAATTTCTAAAGAAAATGGCCACCCTTTCCAGGCTTGTTCTTCAAGATCATTTGAGAATAATACTTATCTATCTATTGGCATGGACTTACATTCTCCACCCTTTATCTATTTGTCTGTTCTAATGGCCAGAAAACCAAAGGAAGTTACTACTGTGACAGTCAAAGCGTTTATTGTCACTTTAACTGGAAATCTCTCAAGTTCTGGTGGCTTTTGGGGTGTAACTGCAAAAGTTTCTGATGGTACTGCATATCTAGATGTAGATTTTATAGACGAAATACTTACCAGTATGATAGGGTATTCAGTACCAGAAATGAAACAATTAAGAAAGGACCCTCTTAAATATAAAACATTCCTAGAAGGGTTACAGAAATGGCAGCGAGATCTGATCGATTTGTGTTGCCTGATGACTATTTCATACGATCCTTCTTCATGTAAAGGGGTGGTGCTGGAATTGCAAGATGTTGGTATGGAACACGTGGAGAACCTAAAGAAACGGTTGAATAAATAATTTGCCAGAATGCTATTGGAGCACACTTTAAAACAGGCAAATATTTGGAATCAAATTTGTGTATTCTCAGTTTTGGAATTCTGTAAGCAAAAGCTTCAGAGCTTAAAGCTGGGGCAGCTCCGCGGTTGACAGACACAGTGTCTGCCAAGTGTGGTAACAAGTTTAACCATCTGGTCTCTCGAGGCAAAAGGCAAGACCCTGCTTCCAGAATCCGTTGGTAGTCCTCTACAAAGGTGGCAGAGGACACACACACACACACACACACACACACACACGTACTAAATAAATGACATTTAAAAATAAAGATATTTAATCAAAATAAAAAAAAAATAAATAAAGAATACTAATGAAATAAACCAAACTAACTGAATAGGACAAAACAACCAAAGAAAATAAACAAATGCACACACACACACACACACACACAAAAAAAAAAAAAAAAAAAACATATATAGATACAGAAACACAAATTCAAATACTCTATCTAATCAAAACCCCAAACCAGAAAACATAATATACACAAAGAACCTGTATGATAGGAAAGCAAACAAACAAAATACCCAAAGTTAACTTTCTTAGACAAAGAGGCTCTAAAGATGCTGTCTTAGGGTTTTACTGCAGTGAACAGGCACTAAGACCAAGGCAAGCCTTATAAAGGACAACATTTAATTGGAGCTAGCTTACAGGTTCTGATGTTCAGTCCATTATCATCAAGGTGGGACATGGCAGCATCCAAGCAGGCATAGAGTTGGCACAGATGAGAGTTCTACATCTTCATCTGTAAGGCTGCTAGTGGAAGACTGACTTCCTCACAGCTAAGATGAAGGTATTAAGCCCACACCTATAGTGACACACCTACTCCAAGACCACATCTCCTAATAGTGCCATTCCCTGTGCCAAGCATATAGAATCACAGATATCATTAAGTGGAATCCATACTCAACAATGCTTGAAGGGTCAAGAACCTGAAACTAGAAATGTCAGGGATCTAGGAAAGACCAAATACTACTATTCTACTAAAGGAGTATAGCAGTTAAATGACTCCTGTTGACATTTTGCTATACTCACAGATCTGTATATTGCTCATTCATCATCACAGAAGTATCCTCATGCAGCAGATGGAAACAAATACAGAGACTTGCAGCCAGATAATATGCAAAGCCTGTGGGACCTTCTAACATTCAGTCCTACAAGGGAGGTCACCATCAAATCTCCACCTCAGTGTTCAGAAAGCACTGTAATAAAAGACAGAAACAGTGTAGGATCATAAAAACTATCTTGATTGTAACTACTAGAATTTAGTCCTAGCTACACACTTTTATTAAAAAACTAACATCAATGAAATTTATATTGTAGATTTGTTTCTACAACAGAACAAAGGATCTACATTTGTGGTTGGTCTTTCTATTTCACATAATCAAATCAGGAAAAAAAGTCCTCACAGGTGCCCCAAATTCCCAGAGTTTTAGTGAATTCCTAATATTATCAGGGTTACATCCAAGACTAGCCATCATAAGTATACCTTTTGTCAATAAGACATACAATCATATCTCCTTATATTATATTAATTTCCAAAGGAAAGCAATAGTTATGCCTAGCATAGTATCCTATATCCAATATACAACTGCAAATAAAGTATATGAATTTCCAGGGAATAAGCATGCTTAACATGAGATAAAATTCCATATACAACTACAATCATATTTTATCTTTTAGAATAGATTACAATTTCTTCATTGTAACACCATATAAAATCAAATTCAAAGCATTGTTTACTTTCAAAGTACACTGACATGATTATACATTCTCATTCAAAATAAGAGGAAAAGAAACATAAACAGGAAATACTGGAAAAATCAAGATCAAATCTAGCTAGACAAACCCCAAATCCTGAATTTATGTACATTGTGGCTTAAAAAGCTCTTCCTATCTAGTTTCATGACTACAATATATTTCTCTGTCTTGGGCTGGTTCCATTCTTTGTGTGTAGCTTACTTTGAGAGATATCCCACAGCTGTGGACCTTCTTACATCCTGAGTGCTATATCACAATATAGGCTTCCCTTTCATACCTTCACAAAAAGCCTCTCTAGGCATCTATTCAGGGACTTCACTGCAACCTGGATGCCCTCAGTGTCTTTTCATAACCACGTAGGAAGACTCCATGGCTCTTTTACTTCTGTATCCTTCATTAATCTGACAAAAGAACTACATGGTGGATGTTGCCAAGTTCTTTTGCCTGCTTTAGATAGAACCTGCCTGCTTCCTTGAATATTTTTTCATAAATTATATATGTTGTTTTTCTGCTATAAACAGATCAATCCTTAGGACATTTCTTTGCACAAGTTGCAGGATTAGCTTTGTGGATACTCACCTCGAGGAAACAATTCCCTTTATTACATTACTCCTTATATCTTTCAACACTAGCTATGGCTCCCACAAAAAATTTTCTGGTGCTCTTTTTTTCTCCAAACTTAAATTCTAGCTCATCCCTTAAAGAATGAGTACAATCAGGAAAACAAAAGTCAAGAAGCATTAGCGATGTGGGAATAAAGTACAGCTCTACTGCTGGTGGGTGCTTAAGTTGGTACATCCAGGATAAAATCAGTGTGGAATTTGCTAAAAATATCTAAAAATAGAACTAACTGGTGACTCACCTATATCACACTTGAGTGTAGAAAAGATAGCATGGTTTTCTAGTGATACTTGCTCAGTCATTTTTGTTGCTTTTGTTTTCAAAAAAGGAGATGCAATCAGCTGTAACTAAATTTGCTAGAGAGTATATGGAATTTGAAAATACTATATAGTAAATGCGTTAAGTCAGGCCTATAAAGGGAAATGCTGCATGTCTGTAATCACATTTGGTCTGGCTTCAACTTTTAGATTTTATGTTTAACTTGGAGTATCTGTGGAGATAAGGAACCCCAAAGTGGCACATGGAATGGAAGAAAGGATGAAGCCTTTATGGAAGGAGGGAATGACAGATCACATGCAACATAATAGGAGGAGGAAACATTAGAGATTACAAGTTTAGGTAAGCATGAGGATAGGATTATGTCTGTTATTCCCTTATGGAATGCCACAATTTAGGAAGTTTATTTAAAATATTACATTTAAGTGGCATTACTCTTGGTTACAGTCAAAAACTTGATACTACAACACTTTCTGAAGAAACCACATACTCGAGTAATAGAACATGAATAAATAAAGTTATAACCAATCTTGAAATTTAATTCTTAGGGCTTGCTGTTATATAGTGGCAGAAAGTTCTGTTTATGCTACTAGCAGAGAAAGTAATCAAGCATATTACACATCTGTGATCCCTGACAACAAGATTAGTGACTCATTTGAAATATACTGTGTACATATATATCATCTAGGTTTAAAGTAATATATTCCTGTTGTCTATTTTTCTGTGTTTACTTCTAGATCATAGGAACTATTTTACTGTTATCTAGAACTGATTTTAGAATGAGGACAGAATACTTTGTCTTAATAATTTCATGCCTACCTAAACATAAATACACAATATTGTGTAAAAATAATAGTTATAAATATTTTCTATCTGCATTGGGTAGTGCCATAATAAGAACATATTTCAAACTGCTGATTAATAATATGAAACAAAAAATGTTAAATTTTAGGATAGATAGTTATAATACTTCATAAAGTTGTCAACAAATTACACAGGGAAGGAGAAATAGAATACATCGTTTTCTCCACCTATGGTTATTGAGATTTTGGCCAGGTATTGTAGCCTGGGTTTGCATTTGAGTTCTCTTAGTGTCTGTATAACATCTATTCAGGCTCTTCTGGCTTTCCTAGGCTCTGGTGAAAAGTCTGGTGTAATTCTGATAGGCCTGCCTTTATATGTTACTTGACCCTTCTCCCTTACTGCTTATAATGTTCTATCTCTTTTTAGTGAATGTGTTGTTCTGATCATTATGTGTTGGGAGGAATTTCTTTTCTGGTCCAGTCTATTTGGAGTTCTGTAGGCTTCTTTTATGTTAATGGGCATCTCTTTCTTTAGGTTTGAAAAGTTTTCTTCTATAATTATTTTGAAGATATTTGCTGCCCCTTTAAGTTGAAAATCTTCATTCTCATCAACTCCTATTATATGTAGGTTTGGTCTTCTCATTGTGTCCTGTATTTCCTGGATGTTTTGAGTTAGGATCCTTTTGCATTTTGCATTTTCTTTGATTGTTGTGCTGATGTTCTCTATGGAATCTTCTACACCTGACATTCTCTCTTCCATCACTTGTACTCTGTTGCTGATGCTTGCATCTATAGTTCCAGATATCTTTCCTAGGGTTTCTATCTCCAGTGTTGCCTCACTTTGGGTTTTCCTTGTTGTGTCTACTTCCCTTTTTAGGTCTAGTATGGTTTTGTTCATTTCCATCACCTGTTCGGATGTGTTTTCGTGTTTTTTCTTCAAGGACTTCTACCTGTTTGGTTGTGTTTTCCTGTTTTTCTTTAAGGACTTGTAACACTTTAGCAGTGTTCTCCTGTATTTCTTTAAGTGAATTATTAAAGTCCTTCTTGATGTCCTCTACCATCTTCATGAGATATCTTTTAAATCCGGGTCTAGCTTTTCGGTTTTGTTGGGGTGCACATGACTAGGTGGAGTGGGAGTGCTGTGGTCTTGATTTCTGTTAGTACAATTCTTACATTTGCCTTTGGCCATCTGGTAATCTCTGGAGCTAGTTGTTATAGTTGTCTCTGGTTAGAGATTGTTCCTCAGGTGATTCTGTTAGCCTCTATCAGCAGACCTGGTAGACTATATCTCTGCTCTGAGTTTCAGTTGTCAGAGCACTCTCTGCAGGCAAGCTCTCCTCTCATGGGAAAGGTGCACAGATATATGGCCTTAAGACCTCCCTCCTGGTCAAAGACAAAGGCCCAAAACAGGACCTGTCCTGAAGCTGAGTTGCTTTGGCCTTTCCCAGAACGTGTTAGCTTCTGTATTCTACACTCTCACACGTCCAGAATACACTCTGAGGAGTCCTGGAACCAAGATGTCTGCAGCTGATGCTCAGGCAAAGCACTCCTGCACTAGGCAGACCCCTTTCCTCTGGCTGGGAAAGTGGCCAGATGTCTGGAGCCTGTGCAGAATACTCTCGGCTGGGTCCCGGAACCAAGATATCTGCTGCTGATGCTCAGTCAAAGCGCTCCCGCACTGGTCGGACCCCTTTCTTCTGGCCTGGACATTTGCCAGTTGTCTGGGGCCCGAAAAGTGGGCTGCCTTAGAAGCTCTGTGGCTCCCACCTCTCCTAGAAGCTTTTGGCTTCTGTATTCCTTACTCTCACCTGTGCAGAATACTCCCAGTGGGGTCCTAGAACCAAGATGTCTGTTGCCGATGCTCAGCCAAAGCACTTCTGCAACAGGTGGACCCCCTTTACTCTGGCTGGGAAAGTGGCCGGATGTCTGGGGCCTTTGCAGAATACACTTGACAGGGACCTGGACCAGTCTTGTACTTCTTCAGAAAATTGACATAGTACTACCAGAAGATCCAGCAACACTTCTCCTGGGCAAATACTCAGAAGATGTTCCCATGTGTAATAAGGATTCATTCTCTATGATATTCATACCAGCCTTATTTATTTATTTGGTTAATATTTTTTATTACTATGTATTTTCCTCAATTACATTTAGAATGTACATTTAGAAAGTCCCCCATACCCTACCCCCCACTTCCCTAACCACGCATTTCTATTTTTTGTCCCTGGCATTCCCCTGTACTATGGCATATAAATTTTGCATGTCCAACGGGCCTCTCTTTCCAGTGATGGCCTACTAGGCCATCTTTTGATACATATGCAGTCAAGAGCTCCGGGGTACTGGTTAGTTCATAACGTTATTGGACCTACAGCGTTGCAGATCTCTTTAGCTCCTTGGATACTTTCTCTAGCTCTTCCTTTGAGGACCCTGTGCTCCATCCAATAGCTGACTTTGAGCATCTACTTAAGTATTTGCTATGCCCCAGCCTTGTCTCACAAGAGACAGCTATATCCGGGTCTTTTCGGCAAAATCTTGCTAGTTTATGCAACAGTTTCATCGTTTGGAGGCTAATTATGGGATGGATCTCTGGACATGGCAGTCTCTAGATGGTCCATCCTTTTGTCTCAGCTACAAACTTTGTCTCTGTAACAGTCTGGCGGTTCCTCAGAAAATTGGACATGGTACTATTAGGGGATCCCACAATACCTCTCCTGGGCATATATCCAGAAGATGTCCCAACCAGTAAGAAGGACACCTGCTCCACTATGTTCATAACAGCCTTATTTATAATAGCCAGAGGCTGGAAAGAAATCAGATGACCCTCAACATTGGAATGGATACAAAAAATGTGATACATTTACACAGTGGAGTACTACTCAGCTATTAAAAAATGAATTTATGAAATTCCTAGGCAAATGGATGGACCTGGATGGCATCAGCCTGAGTGATGTAACACAATCACAAAAGAACTCAAATGATATTTACACACTGATAAGTGGATATTAGCCCGGAAACTTAGCATACCCGAGATATAAGATACAATTTGCAAAACACATGAAACTGAAGAATGAAGACCAAATTGTGGACACTTTGCCCTTCTTAGAATTGGAAACAGTCACCAGCCTTATTTATAATAGCCATTTGCTCGAAAGAACTCCAATGATGCTAAACAGAAGAATATATGATACAGAATGTATACAGAAATTCTGGTACATTTAAACAATGGAGTACTATTCAGCAATTAAAAACAATGAACTTATGAATTTCTTAGGCAAAAGCATGTATCTGGAGGATATCATCCTGAGTGTGGTAATCCAATCACAAAAGAACACATATGATATGTACTAACTTATAAGCCGATATTAGCCCCCAAACAGACTACTCAAGATACAATTTGAAAAACGCATGAAACTCGAGATGAAGTAAGACCAAAGTGTGGATACTTCATAGGTTCTTATAATGGGGATCAAAATACCCATGGAAGGAGTTACAGAGACAGTTTGGAGCTGAGAAAAAAGAAAGGACCATCCACAGACTGCCCCACCTGGTGAAGCATCCCATAGACAACCACCAAATCCAGACAATATTGCATATGCGAGCAAAATTTTTTGACAGGACCCTGGAATAGCTATCTCTTGTGAGGCTATGCCAATTCCTGGCAAATACAGAATTGGATACTCACAGTCATCTATTGGATGGTACACAAGGCCCTTAACGTGGAAACTAGAGACAGTAGGCAAGGAGCTAATGGGTCTGCAACCTTAAAAGAGGATCAACAATATGAACTAACCAGGAAACCCCTGAACTATGTATCTAGTTGCATATGTGGCAGAGGATGGCCTAGTCAGCCATCAAAGAGAGGAGAGTCACTTGGTCTTGTGAAGATAATATACCCAAGTACAGGGGAATGCCAGGGCCAGGAAGCAGGAGTGGGTGAGTTGGCAAGCAGGGTAGGGGAAGGTATAGGAAACTTTCAGGATAGCATTTGAAGTGTAAATGAAGAAAAATATCTAATAAAAAATGAGTTAAAAAATATTAGCAAAACTTTATATTAGAACGTTAACAGCACATCCTAAAGATCTCAAACACAAAGAAGAAATGACACCCAAAAGATGTGGTGGCAGGAAATAGTAAAACTCAGGGTGGAAAAAAAAATAAAATAGAAAGAAAAATACAAATAAATTTTTGGAACAAATATTGGTTCTCTAAGATCAACAAACTATTATTCAAGTTAACTAAAATAAAAAAGATAATATCCAAATTAGCAAAATCAGATATTAAATGGGGGGACATAACAACAGACACCTGATAGGTCAGAAAGTTTTGCAAAGTGCTTCTTCCTCCTAGAAGCACACTTGCTCAACCATATTAATTGCTGCTGTATTCATAATTATCTGCAACTGGAAACAACCTACATGTCCATAAACTGAAGAATGTATAACATATATGTTATATTTATACAATGGAACATTACTCAGCTGTTATGAAATGGATGTAAACAGAAAAAAATAAAAAACTAAAAACAAAAACATAACCTGAATAACGTATCCCAGTCCCAGGAAGATAAATATGCTATGTGTTGATTTATATGTTGACATTGACTGGGCTGGATAGTTTTTTGTCAACTTGCCACAAAGTAAAGTCCCCTGAGAGTAGGGAACCTCAATTGAGAAAATGTCTCCATAAGATTGGTCTGTGCAGGCAAGACTGCAGGGCATTTTCTTAATTAATGATTGATGGGGAGGATTTCTGATAATTGTTGATACTGCTATCCATGTGTTTGTGGTTCTGAGTTCTCTATGAGAAAGCATGAAACCATGGGGAACTAGGCAATAAGCAGAATGCTGCAGACATTCTGGGCCCCTTTGCGTGGAACGGATCTCTAGTCACAGGTGGGCAAAGCATTGGATGAAATGATAGACAGATACACACAGGAGAGGTTGTGTAGAATCTGAATGTAATGTGACAAATTGAGCATCAAACTTTTTATACAGAAGAGAATAGGAAAGTTGGGTGACACACAAGCAAGGTATAAAGAGGTTACTGGATTCTTACAGAAAACTGAGGAATAAAAACTCAGAAGGTCTCACAGGAAACACCTGGGATAAAATTCACTGTTAACAACTGGGATCAAAAAGAGCTCCACCAAAGATCCACATAATCTTAGAAGAAGTCAATGGCTTCGTGCCTTTGCTATAGTTCCTATTTTAGTCTATTGTATAGACCACCTTCCCCCTAGGCCATTGTAAATACGTGTATATGGGTGGAACTCAGCTATCTATAGTTCTAAGTATGTACTCTGCTTCCTCCTTAGGTCTCAAACTTCATTCTTCCTAGATGATGATAAATTCCTGTGTAGGGCAGTGACTTAGCTTTTATTCAAAGTGGTAGTATAATACCAGAGGCAATTCTGAATGCCACTGAATAGGCAACATTCTTACTGAATTCGAAGCCCATGGTCAGCTCAAGGACTTTCTAGGACATTGGAACACTGGCGAAAGCTTAGCTATATCAGAATTCAATCTTAAAAAGAACTTATAATAAGATAACACTAAAAGAGAGCACGTGGATCCATACACCAGACTAACGCTTTATTAGGGGATGAGTATATGGGTTAATGAGAAGGCCAAAACTCCAGAAGGTGAGCTTCCATAAAACTCTTTGCCTCATGAGTGCTTCCAGGCCTCTTGGCCTGTCAAGCTGACTCAACTGGTGTGCGTGGCAGCAGCACCCATCCACGGTCTCTGTATTAGGTCCTGCCTCTAGGTTCCTGGCCCATTTCAGTTCCTGTTCTGTCTGTCTTCAGATGATGAGTAGCAATGAAGAAGTGTAAACCAAATAAGTCCTACCCTCCCCAACTTGTGCTTGGGTTATAGTTTTTGGTGACAACAATAGGAAGATTAACACATTCTACATTACATATGTGATGGCCTGTCTACAATCTGTAGATCCAGTGAAGTTAGGTATAGAGGAAGGACTTGGGTGCATACATGGATGCCCATCGTATGGGGAAATAGAATGGATTTTATTAGTGGACAAAGGTGGACAAGAAGGAGAAGATCAGGTGGCATGGTGGAGGGAGATGGGGTTGAATAAGGAAATGCAAGAAGAGATATTTGAAAGAGAAGTATTTGATGAATGATGACCGAAAGGTGGAGGAACTGGAGAGGACGGGAGGTAGTGAAAGAACCGTGGGGAGTAAAATTTGGGGGGACTGTAAGCAGGGTCTATTAAATGAGAAATTAATATTATTTTTAATTTTACTAGAATATTAAGCATGGCAGAGGGGCTCCCAGGAGTGTACATTTTTTCTCCAAAATACTGGGCTTTGATGGGTTCATGGTTAGGTGAACCACTTAAAAGCTCTTACCACTCTTAAACACTTAAAAGCTGGTACCACTCTGTTACCACTCATGCTGTTGTAGAGTTTCTCTCTACTTGCTGCCCTCACATCACATCCCTCATAATCTATGGATTGTATGAAAATTTAAAGGGGGTTCCAGCCCCTCACTGGGCAATATCATTGCCACCCACAGTGTTAGTTAGATCTAACTTTCTCAAGGATTGCAGCTGATGCAGATTAATACTTCAATCATGATCTTGGAAAGAATTACTACGAAAAGCATGCCTTTTTTTTTTTTTTCAAAAGCCAGGCTGGTGTTCAGATGATTATTATTTCCTTGTACCTATTTCCTCATTCTGATTCCTGATATGATTTAAGAAAAACATGGTTAATGAACAGATGTGCACCCTGAGGATTCAAAGTAGAAAGAGATGATAGGTTTTTACATAAAAGTTTAGTTTTGTGACTCTTTTAAGATTTTTGAAGGATTAATTTTTGAGATAGATAAAAACTAATCCTTTATGTATAACAGCAAATTTCAGTCTACCAGTAAGAGAAACTGGCTGAAAAAAAATACCTTACTTGCTTACAACTTGTTAATCTATAACAAGTTTTTTAGTTAGAAATGTGTGTTGGTTCTTGGGGATAATATTGGATATTTATAAACATAATTTATAAATAGCTCATCATAAAAGTATAGTGAGAAGATGCTTTTCCTTATATATTCTCATAATTATTCACTAGAAGAAAATAGAAAGTAACCAGTACAAATTTTATACTAATTGAAAGATTGCGCAGAGATATATAAGCAGTGTGAGAAAAATAAAGTTGGTGCTTTGTTCCATCCACCAAAGGTGAGTATATATGGAAAGTGGTTGAAGCTTTGCACTGTCCAACAAATGTGTGTGTGTGTGTGTGTGTGTGTGTGTGTGTGTGATTGTTTGTGCTTCTTAAAACTTGCTTCTTCTACCATGTATGTAAATGTGTCTTGCCTGCTTTGTATGCCATCTAACCAACATCCCCTCCTTGAATCACTGAACACACTATCACAGCTACTCTTGGAAAGACAAACAGACAACAAACACACAGAACCCTACTGGGCATAACTTGAACATGTATGAGACCACCCACCTCTTCCAGTGACACCTTTCCTCCAACAAGGAAACACCTAGTCCAACAAGGTTACTCATCCGAATACAGCCTATGGGCCGATGGGAACCAATTACATTAAAACTACCACACCTACCTAGCTACATGCATACATATATGCATGCATAAGAGATAAACAGAGAAAGAGGGTGAGAGAAATAGAAAGAGAAAGAGTGATTGGTAGATAATAGAGAAATAGTTGTATACATATCTATATAAATACATTCATTCATTACTTCATACATACATACATACATATATAGATGATGGATAGACAGATAATGATATGAAATATTAATCTAAACACTAAAGACATGGTGCCCTTTAACTCACACTCATACACCCTGAGCATTGTTTACAATCCTCAATTAAGACATAAAGGTTGGACATTCGAACTACAAAGACATATAAAAACAAATCCATAAAACTCACAATGTTCATTTGGTGTGCATAGATTTGATTAATATCTAGGATTTCCTTTTTTTCTGTATATTATGAGAGATTACACCCTAAAATCTTTCTCAAACTTGTCCATTATTTTAGTTACTACTGTGTACAACCTGATACTTATAATCCACTAGATAGTAACGTTACAGAAGGTATTTAATGTGCTGAAGATATTCAGCCATACACCTCAGCTCCAAAATATATCTTTTAAAGACACATAGTAAGGAACGATCTTCCAAATGACCTCAAATGAAACTGTCACCTGGTGGAAAATAACACAGCACAGGAAGATGTTTAAACATAAAATTTATATTCTTGTGAATATTGGTCAAAATGATTACAATTGTAAAGTTGAATTACATAGTGGTATGTCTTTGAAACAATAGGAAAAAATGATGTGCATACATTGTGTTTTCCAAAAAGAGTAGAAAATGTAAAACATTTAAGCAGTGGCATGTTGGTTTCTAATGCCAGGAGATGACTAACATAGCAACAGACTAATAAAGTATCCTCTTCAAAAGTTAAAAGAAAACAGCAACAACAAGAAGAGAACAAAAATCACAAGGAACCATGTCATCTGTGGCATCTTCAGGAGGATGTGCAGCACTCTGAAAATGGTTCCAAGGACTTTAGTAGATGTCTATTGCGTTGTCAGCCTGACAGGTTTGTGTTCAACCATCCATGTCTGTATACTAAGGTTGGGAACAATCCATCGGTGATGAGTGACATAAAGATGATGAGTTCTACTCCCCACTCTCCTTGCTGCTCTGGAGACTTCAAACCTTAGGGGAGGAATGTTATATTGATGAGTATGAGAATGCTCAAATCCTTTTTGTCTACATTGTGTAAATGTGGCATCTCTTCTAAGTGAAGTGTAAGACCTGCTTGGCCAGAAGGTAAAACCAGGGTCCTGTTGAATAAAGATGCTACTATAGAGACCCCATGTAATGAGAAAGGTCTTTCTGAAGTACCCTTGGACAGAGGTGGAATTTAAGATCCAATTTTTCAAAAATGGCATGTAGGCACTACTGTTGGCCTTATTGTCATACCGAGAACATCCCCAACACTAATCAGAGATGTATGGCTAGTGGTCAGAGGTGAGTGGGTAATGGACATTGGGAAGAAATGAGACCCTATGAGCCATGAAAAATAGATAGGACCCCAATGGTCTGAGGGGAAATACACGAGGGCATCTTTGTGAGAATTTGGAAATCTAAAACCCCTTTGTACAGGTAAACTAGTATGTTTGGTTGGGTAGAGTTTAAATTTGCATGTTCTTTCCTTGACGTGAGCTCAAAGACTCAGCCTACCTCATGCATTGGAGCCCATTACAGGTACTTCCTAACAGCTAGCAACTACTCATAAGAGACTAGAGCATCTGTCCACTGTAGTAAATATGGTGCCAGATCAGGAAGCATTCTGAGCACTCACCAAAAACCTGGCTGACAGTTCCATACTAGTTCTTCTTCTCAGGCATATGTGTATTTCCTGGGTCTAGGTATGAATGGTGAGGAGTACATCATTTTAGTTTCTGCCTTGAGGAAATGAGCTTTTGTTCTGGGCTGTACTTCTTAATGTTTGGTTCAGGTAATTTAAGCTTGTGTGGTCTGGAGGTCCATTTGGGAGTTAAAATTAGAGGAGGAGGTGACTAAGTGTCTCCATCAGAGGACAACATTGCAAGGTCATTATTGGTCAGAAAGGCATATTTGATGACCACTTGGGGAAAATGAGATCTGAGGCCCCTGGTAACTCAGAGTCAGTAGATTGAAATCTTTTTGGTCAAAGCAGAAGGATCTGAGGCCCAGTTAAATAGACTTAGTAAGTTTACTCCCACAGGGGCATATTTAGAATGTCTGAGAACCCTTTGGATATTGGTGGACTGTAGCTCTCTATTAGAACAGGGAGGGCTGGAAGATCCTTTGGTGAAAAGTGGAATATTTCAGGTATAGTCTAAAAGCCAGTTCAGTAAAAAGACAGTAATTGGAATACTTTGGGCAAGGAGAGACATATGCACTATCCCTATGTGCAGGAGAAGAATTGTTTCTGCCCGTCTCAGGATTGGTGATAGGTCTAAGATTCTCTAAAATAGGAGGATGGTGATAGGAGCTTCATAGGATTGTATAGAATAGTTTTATCCTGTTATTCCTTTGTCTGCAGCACTATTGATCAGAAATTGAACACTGATTGATACCTTAAGAATTATAGGACATTCCAGGTACTTACTCCTTCATCAGCTCCAAACATGAAATCACAATCAAGAATACACATCATCTGAATGTCAGTGGTAGGCATGACAACAATCTTAGAAGTCTTTTAAGAGGGTGCAATGTAGTATTTTCTGGTTTAGTGTCTTCCTTAAATATATGTCCATCCACACATTCCTCTGCATGGAGGCCAGGATGTCTCTGTCTAAGGTAACAAAACAAAGATAGTAAACTGATTTACCCTTATCTTGATACTCTTCTGTTTGGGATTTCAGTCCAGAGTGTTCAGAAATCTCTTAGGTCAGAACAGTGCTTTCCAGACCACGGAAATTAGAAGTTATAAGTATGACATACACTGGGAAGATGGAGAATCTGGGGGATTTCCTCAAACGCACTGTGCTCCACACAGGTTGGAGCACTCTCTGTTGTGAATGTGTAAATCTTCCTAAAGGAAGATAGGGGAGGAGCTTGGGCAGTTTTGCACAGAAGTAGGATGGTTGTGCCCTTCATAAAAGAGGTAATGTGGCAAACTTCATGAGAATAAGGAAGTTTAAGCATTCTGGTCATAAGCAGCATTTCTATGACACTTTGCAAATGTACAATTCTAAACCTACTTGTAAAAAGGGTAAAATCTCTGGCTATTTTCAATAAATAAGAAATACCATTTCACATTGGTGAAAATGCAAATACCTTCTGGAGAAGAGGGAGTCACAGTATTGCTTGATCAGCTTACAAATCTTTTTTTGCAGAATTTAGGATATCCACATATTTTATGTGGTATTTGGAAAGCAGGCAGCAATTGTTTCAGTATTCCAACAGGTTGGATGGTTATCTTTGGTCTATGAAACCTTTAGTCAGATGACATAAGAGCAAGGCCACTTTTCTTGAATGGAGGAATGTCTCTGAATATTTGTAACAGGAAGAAGTTTGGAAGTAATCTTAGACAGTTGGAATATAGCAGGCACACATAGTCAATAAGACAAGATCTATTTACACTTTACAAGAGAGGGTAGGTATGTGTCCACCACTGAAAATAAAAGGAAATATTTCAGTCCAATAAGGGCATTCGAGAAGGCTTTATTGCCCAATAGACACAAGGAGAAGAGGAAATATTTATGACTAGATGTGGTGTGTCTGAGGCTCCCATAGGGAGAGGGAGAGGCACTGAAGCCCTGGTATGACTGGATCACATTTATAGACCTCTTCGACAGAGGATGTGAATTTGAGAACCCCTGGAACAAAAAGAGTCATTCTGGTGCCCCTTTCAAAAGAAGAGTTCGATGTGAGACACAGTTAAATGGAAATTTTTGCCCTCCATTAGATAGAGAATAGTTTGGAATTATTTCTGATCAGAGAGGGTAATTATTGAAGACCTTTTGGACTGGAAGTGAATTTTGGGGCCTGGGGCAGGTAGAGATGATCTCAGGCCTGTCAGGCTTACAAGACAGATATTGGACCCTCATGTATACAGAGGGTGCATTTGATATATAATGGACACAAATTAGTGGTCTAAGTATTGATGTTTAGGAGTAGAATATTAAAGCAGAATTAGAGTCTGCTAAATGTCCCCAACCTCTTTAGGGTTAAGGGAGTGACATAGCCTACCTTAAGCAGGAGAGGTAGGACTGCTTCACAAATTAGAAGATTCCCATCTTCACATACACCTTGGTAAGCCTGGCAGCAATACAAGCATTATGCACCAGGCATGACTGTAAGTCTCTAAGCACTCTTGAAGCTTATCATCAGTTATATGGGTGTTTGCATGAAGGATGGTATGAAGGATAGATGACCTAAGTTTCAGGCTCTGTTAATGCAGGGCAGAATTAAGTGTAGTATAATTTCCTAGAGACCATCTTTGGAGGGAAATGATCTAAAGTTCATGATTGGAGTGTTATATTTGAGGCTCATATGTATGTAAGGATGCTCTTAGGATACCTGGATTTTGGTACCCTTGGGAAAAATGAAAATTCTGAGATTCCAATAGTAAACTCCAGTCATAATTATAACTGACCTTGGGCAGAAATGGAAGGTTTTGGGTATTGTTGGTAACAGCAGTAGGTCATGAAAGCCACCTATCCCAAGTGAAATTCTGATGACCCTTCATCCAAAGGTGATGGTGTGAGATCCCTTGAAAACAGGTTGAGTAGCATGTGTTCATATCTGCAACTTCTATGACCTTCCGGACCCGTTTTGCTTAAAAAGAAATTACCTGGGGCTGGAGAAATGATTCAGTGGTTAAGAACACTGACGGCTATCCCAGGGCTCCTGAGTTCACAAACATCTGTAATGGTATCCAGTGCCCTCTTCTAATGTGCAGGCACACATGCATAGAGAACACTGTATATATAATAAATAAATAAATACTTAAAAAAGAAAGGAACAAAGGAATGAAGAAAGGAAGGAAGGAAGGAAGGAAGGAAGGAAAGAAGGGAAAGAAATTAAGGAGGGAAGAAAGAAGGAAAGAAGGAAGAAAGAAAGAAAGAAAGAAAGAGAGAAAGAAAGAAAGAGAAAGAAAGAAGGAGAGAAAGAGAATGAGGGAGGGAGAGAGTGAGAAAGAGAGAGAGATAGAAAGAAAGAGACAAAAAGCGAGAGAGAGAAAAAGAAAGAAAGAAAGAAAGAAAGAAAGAAAGAAAGAAAGAAAGAAGGAAGGAAGGAAGGAAGGAAGGAAAGAAAGAAAGAAAGAAAGAAAGAAAGAAAGAAAGAAAGAAAGAAAGAAAGAAAGAAAGAAAGAAAGAAAGAAAGAAAGAAAGAAAGAAAAGGAGGGACAGAAGAAAGTAAGAAAGAAAGTAAAAAAGAGAGAGAAAGAAAGAAAAAGAAAGAAAGGAAGGAAGGAAGGGAGGGAGGGAGAGAGAGAGAGAGAGAGAGAGAGAGAGAGAGAGAGAGAGAGAGAGAGAGAGAGAGAGAGAGAGAGAGTAAGTTAGTTAGTTTCAGGCCATGATTAACCAAGAAGCAGGATCAAGTCACCACATTGTGCAAAAGGGAAAATTCTAGTTTATCTTGGGTAGAGGGAGAACAGAATGGTAGTGCATAGTTTGCTTCCATCTAGTCTTTCCACCTTCCATTATCCATATATTGTATATACTATTGGGAAGAATACAAAGAACAATCAGCACACTCTTCCAACAGGGAGAGTGGTTGTTTGACCTGAGGTTGTATTTGTCTGTACCTATCTATAACTGAGAGACAGGAACACAGCATTTCTGACACCTAACTCTAGGAAGATCACATGCATATTAGTTTTCTTTCTATGTTCTGCCCTCTGCCCTACACTCAGAAATATGTGAGAGCCCACTGTGAAGTTGCAATTCTGTTTGCCTTGCAATCTTTCTAATAGAGAGTGGCACTGAGGTAATATGAGTTTAAGTCAAGTTTAAGGTGCCCTTGGAATGAATACTCTTGGGCATCCCAAGAGGCTATATCTGAAACTCCTATGACTACAGGTATAATAAATGAGACCCTCTTGGCCATAGGATCCAAACCTGAGGTCTCTGTCATCATTGCTCCATGGCACATACACCCTTGGAAAGCAATTAGATTTCTATGTTCCTTGAGGTTGAAGGAGGTTATTATAGCCCCCTTTTGTTCTACAATGAACTGCATGTGAGTGGACATCATTCTACCTTTTTCAGTGGGAATGGCATAAAGCTTATTTATTCTGGGGCATCTTTTCTTTTATTATATATTTTCTTTAATTACATTTCAAATATTATCTACTTTCCCAGATTGCCTTCTGAAAATCTCCTATGCCTTCCCCCTCCCCCCGCTCCCCAACCTACCTACTCCTGCTTCCTGGTCCTGGCATTTGCCTATAATGGGGAATAGAGCCTTCACAGGACCAAGGTTCTTTCTTCCCATTGATGACCTCCTAGGCCATCCTATGCTACACTTGTGGTTAGAGCCACAAGTTCCACCATGTGTTTTCCTTGATTGGTGGCATAGTTCCAAGGAGCTCTGGGGGGGGTACTAGTTAGTTCATATTGATGTTCCTTCTATGGGGCTTCAGTCCCCTTCATGTCCCTGGGTATTTCCCTGGCTCCTTCATTGAGGACCTTATGCTCTGTCCAATGGATGACTGTGAGCATCCACTTTTGTATTTGGCAGGCAGTGGTTTGGGACATCTTTTGTCACAAGAGAAATGACTGAGTCCCACTTTCAACGAAACTGAAAGTTTGAGGGTATTTCCACTAAATGAGTACTTTAGACAATCTTGGGCAAATAGAGAAGGTCTGCAGGAGGCTTAGTCATAGGAGGAATGTCTGACAGTCTCTTCAGTGAAAAACAAAACAAAACAAAGAACTGAGGTAACTTGGGAAGAGAGGAAGTAATGGGCACTTAGGAGTAAGAGAAAATAATGAGACCTGGTTGGTACAATGGTATGAATTAGAAAAAACTTGGAGAGGGGGTAAGTGCCATGCAACATCTTGTTATGCATGAATGTCCCTTTTACCTTGATCAGTAAAGGAAGTCCCTCCACTGCTCTTCAGCTTCCAAATCTTTCTTAGTTGGTAAAAGTTCCACATCCTGTGTTTAGTCTGGGTGAGTTCAGACAACATTCCAAGCCTTTTCAAACAGCCTGGATGTCTGTCCCTGGCTAGGTTGCCGCCTTCAGTTTGTCTTAATATGTACATATATAGGCAACAACAATTCAATTGGATTGCAAAGCATAACATAGGATCCAGTCAATAATTATATATATACATCATATATATATGACCTGGGGCCACAAACCAGAGAAAAACAATATATTTCCCCTGTCATCCTTATAAAAGGGAAAGGCTTGAATCTTACTTAATTAAAGAATATACATTTGATATAGTTCAAAGTCATAAGTGAATGCTTGAGGATACAAGGCACCATGCACTATTATTCAAAAGAGCATATCTAATGGCATTTTAGGAATAAAGAATAGTGTGACCTTCCTTTGGTCAAACACAGTGGTTAACGCCCCCCTCCCTTGCAGAAATGGACAAGATCCAAGGCCATATTTTGGGGGAAGGAAAAGACTGAACCTCACTCAGCCTCACCCAGGTTAGTTCTCTTGGCTACTTCAAAAAACAAGGAGTGTGAGAGGAATCTGGGGAACAGAGGAGTTATGAGAACCTCTTCTCAGAATAGGAAGTTCCAAGACCACCTTCAACAGAGAAGAAATCGTGAATGTCTTAGTTCCTAAAGTAGAGGTCCCCAGTCATATTTTGCAGGTCATAAATATCCAGTTCACCCATGGTCAACAGGGGAAGTTTCTAGGCTTCATTGGGTACTGGAGGAATGTTCAGCCTCTGCCTCACTAGCTTCCAAGTATTTCCCCCATATGCATACCCTGTGTAACATCTTTGAGAGTCCAGTCAGTGGTCACAACAATCTCCCAACATAAGTAGTTATGCAAGCATTGATGTTTCCTCGAGGCTGTGCTCAGCTGCACACATGTGTGAATAAGAGATAGGAATGGTGCATTTTGATGACCATTTTTGAGGCACAGGATATGAGAGCCAATTTCAGATTTCTATTTTCTGTCCTATGATTTAAAAGGATAGAAAATGTGAGGTGTCATTGGTCGTGTATGTATTGTATGGATATGTTTAAAGCAAACTTAGTTAATAGGGGTATTTGCGAGGCACAGCCAGAAGAGAATCTCTGGTGGTTCAATAATTGCACAGATGGACCTGAAGTGTCCTAGAACAGAGAGTAGATGTCTGAAACGCACCTTTGACACAGGAGCTAGTTCTGAGAGCCCTTTCAATAGTCTTTGATTTCCCAGGACCCCCTTTGCAGAAACTGAATTTCTAAAATCCACTTGGCGAATTGAAGTAGACAATAGGCCCAGATTCCTACTGGGAAGACAGGGAATGTTAGATTCTCTTTTATGTAGAATGAGTGGTATAAGTCTCCCATGGTCTCAAATCCCTTTAAGGAAAAATGATTCAAAGCTACTTGGTAGGATTAGGAATATTCCCTATAAGGCATAATACATGTTTTAGGTGACATTTGACCAATAGGGTCTAAGGCAATGTTAGCCCTAGGAGAGTTCTGACATTCTATTCAGTGTAGTGAGAAAAACAATGAGTTACGATGGGGAAATGTGTGCCCCATGTAAGAGAGGAAATCTCGAAGGCCCTACTGAAAGAGGAGGGCAGACTCCTCTTGAGGCAGAATGTGAAATTGCCATATACACCTCTGTCAAAATTAAAGGTCCCTGGTACCTTATAGATTGGAGAATGTTTCCAGTAATGATCATAAGTTTCCAATTCTTATTCAGAGTTTTTATTTTCATAGTTTGTGTTCATTCAGGAGAGACATTTTGAGTTTTGCTTGCCAACAATCAGAGCATTTTTCTTACAAATTGATTGGTAAACTCTAGCTCTATGTTCTCCATAAGCTGTACAGCAGCATCCCAGGCATAGGCACCAAAATGGAATTGATCCATTTCAAGTGACAGGCTTAAAATTAAAAATTAAATTAGGGTTCATATAATTACTGTCATGTCCCAGGACATCATTTCAGACTGTTTGGCATCCCTTCTTTTATTTGAGCATGCCTGGCCATCCAGGTCTGAAGGGAAACTTTAGGACCTCCTAGAGGAATGGACTTCATGGTTCTATGGATAAAAGTGGATTTTCTGAGGTAAGCATAGTCAAGAGAAGTTGATTTAAAGTTTCCTTGAGGAAAAAAAAAAGAAAAAAAAGAACATTGGCTTGAGTTTTTCATGTCAGTGGCTTTACTGTAGGCTTCATAAGCAGCAGAATTTGTATTAATCCCCGGTCAAATTTAATGGTGAGTCTATATATCCCTAATTCAAAGATAAAATGAAAGATTCTTCCTTGACAGAGTATCTATGTCAAAGATTCTTCTTTGAAACCTTTTTGAACCTAGAGTTTACCTTGAACTGAAGGAAAAACCTCGAAAACATTAGGAAAAACATCTAAGGTTCAGTCCATGATTTCATCAAGCTTTGTGGTATTCCTAGACCTAAATGAATGTCCAAGCCTGCTTTGGACAAACTGGTATGATCAGAGGCTCCCTTTGCTTCAGTGGGAATATGTGGTGCCTCCTTAAGTAAAGGTAGAAGAAGTGAGTAGCCCTGGGGAGAAAGGAGTTGCTGATATCCTTGTAACAGGAGAGGTGATCAGAGTATAAATTCCCCAAAATATTTTGAGCAAAAATTAATTTGCTTACCTTAGCTCATGAGGTTCTAGCATTGCCACAACTTCTGACAGTTCTTCACAGCCTGGAGTATCCATATCCTTAGCTGAATTAGCAAGGCACCAAATATAGATACCATGATTCATGAAAAGCTTCGGATTGTATCCTCAGCATGATTGCCTCCTAAGAATTATGTTCAACCAACCAGAACTGAGTTAGAATGATGATTTCACACAATGTCATGTGACTATACTCAAGGAAGTGGCATAAGGTTCCAGGATTGGCCTCCTCCTCTTGATTCTGTGAACTTTGAGCAGAGGGAGCAATTCTCCTTGGTCAGAGGTAAAATATCCCATGGGTTCCTGAACGGAAGGGATTTTTATGATTGCCCATTGCATCAAAGGTGTACATTTTATGACCTTGATCATCACAGGAAGGAAAATACTATAGGTTTGGAAAGTAGAAAGTCCCTCAACCCTGTTGGAACGTTAGGGGAGTTGCCCTGTTCACCTTCTGTAGAGGAGTTTGTTCCAGGCACTCCAGGCCTCCATATCTTCAGAGAACTCTAAAAAATTCTTATCTCTTAGGACTCCATGAAGATTTGACAGCAATCTGAGGTTTCTTCTGACAAGTTGGCTCAAAGTCCTGGATTTGTTGCCTATTAAACTTACAACAAAGCACACAGGTGTGGGTGTAGTATACAGTTACCTTTCTGATGACCAGCTTAAAGAGAGCCTTGAATCCAGGCTGAGGTTTTTATACATTGGCCATGGGACTTGACTCTGGAGTTCTGTGAGGTTTTTTTTTTTTGTTTGTTTGTTTGTTTGTTTTTGGTGGTCAAAAGTGTATTCCCTAACCAATAAGGTCTGAGGGAGAAGCTCTTAGTTGAGTGGTAGACCTGAGTCCACCATGAACTAAGACCGAAGCTCTTGTGTACTCTTGGTACCAAGGATTAAGCCTGAAGCACACTAGAGCTGAGCCTGAATATTTGAGATAAACTTATCACTCACAAGGTCAGTTCTATACCTTGCTTCATCAGAGAGGCATGTCTCAGACCCTTCCAGTGCAGAAGGAGGAAGAATAAAGCGTTTTACTCAAGGTCAGCTGACCCCTTTGGCATACACATAATGTCAGGGGATACTATGTTTAGAGGAAGCAAGGTTTAGGCCCTCTTCAAAAGATAAACCAACTGGGTGTCAGCCCCCTTGAAGTTATGGGATACTTTACATCTGAGGGCGCCTGACTTGATGGAGTTGATATTTATGCTGGAGGTATAAATCATCCTGGGTCTAGAAGGGTACATCTCAGCCCCCATTGTAACTTCATCAATGCTATTGCATGCTGATAGTAAAAGAGCCAACTTTGTGGCTTTCTTAAAATGTTGTTGGGGTCTGTTGATAAGTCCTTTGCTTATCATGTCATATGTATCAGGGCATCTTCAGTTATTGAGGACCTATGTGACACCTTTGTTCTGAAGTGGTAATTCTGAGGGAAATTAACAAAATTCTGAGGTTTCTGGTTCTCATATGATAATGCTGCCTTCAATACTGGGGAGTTTCTAACATATTTGATTTGGGGGGTTACATCTGAATCCCCCTTGAGTTATTGGTAGAAGTTGTGAGTCACATAGGTTCTATTTCATGTATGTGGGTATACTGTCATAGTCTTCAGACAAACCATAAGGTAGCATCAGGTCCCATGACAGATGGTTGTGATACAACAAGTGATTGCTGAGAATTGAACTCAAGACCTGTGGAAGAGAAGTCAGTGCTTTTAACTGCTGAGCCATCTCTCCAGCCCCAGCACATTGGTTCTAGACAGGTAAGATGAAGGTCACTTAGGCTATTGGGGATGATCTGAGGATCCCTGGTTCAGAATGGGCATATCAGAAGTTCCCTTGGTCCATACAGTAGTTTAGAAGATCTGTGGTTCTTAAGCTGTAGGTCTGAACCTTACCAGAGAAGAATGCCTGTAGTTTTTTTGAATTCCTAATTTAGACAAAGTGTACCTGATGACTCCTTGAGCCACTGAGAGTGATTTAAGCTCCACTTCAAGCATGGGGACAGTGTGAGTCTTCTTGGTGCTGAAGGGATAATTCTGAGGTTTGTGTGTCAGAAACAGGACTTGGAGGACCCATTGACAGAGTGATAATGTTGATGTATCCACAAACAATCTATAAAGGATGCCATCCTTTAGAGGCAGAAAGGTTCACACCATGTTGGGGAAAGTAGAAATGCCAAAGACTATTGTATCTGTACAAGATCAAGGGTCGATGTGGAGAGGAGAGAAGGCCTGAATATTTCATGATTGAGGATTCCTGGGAACCTAGAACACACATATCATGCAGGCCATGCAACAGCTTAATCAATCTCCAGTGTGCTAGGAGACATTTCCCAGCTAGTTCTCCTGATAAATCTGCTGCCTACTTCTAAAAATGGCAAGGCTTTCTCATTTTTGCTGGTCAGCTTAATGTCTATGTCCTGGGTTTATTAACGTGCTGGCTACTCTTAAGCTCTGAGACTTCAGGAACCAGGGTCCTGATCCTTGGACAGGGGTAATTCGGTCAGAGGATCAGAATAAGAAGCACTTGGTGCACCTTAGATCAAGGGAGTGGATTTTTCATGGACTAGATCAGATATAGTAGGTAGGTCTAGGTCCTCAATGTTCAGAAGAATCACATAATACTCTCCATGAGGTGAAAATTATATAGCACATTCTTCTGGATACAATTGTGAGCTACTCTTAATCAGAAAGGGTATTCTTGTCCTGCTTTTAGTCACAGGGGCATAGATGATGCTTCAATGTGCATCTGAGGCAGCTAGGAGTGGAAATTGTAAGTTTGATAGACAGTTGATGAAAAGAAAAAGTTCTAAATTCATGTTGTTCATAAGGGGCATAGAAAGGGAAAATATGAGGGCAGCTTCTGTATCAAAAAAGAACTGAAAATGCCAGAGTAAGAGAGAGTAGGGCCCAGGCCACCCTCTTGAGATGGATTGCCTTACAGGTTCCGTTTGGCAGGCTGGGTAGCTCTGGTGCGTCCCTGGGCAGAAGGAGGTAGTCAGAAGCAAGGCGTAAGTCGTAAGCCTCCTAGAGCATTTTCGATATCTCTTTTGTCATAAAAAGCACCGGTGAGGCCCAGTTTCTTAGATGGAGCATTTGAGGGGCCACCTATTTCAGCCTGAAGCATTCTGAGCCTTTCTGAAACAGGGATCACAAAGCCAGTGTCCCTTTGGTGAGAAATGGAAAGTCTGAGTCCACATTGGTCTGATTGAGAAGGTCCGACACCTCCTTTAGGGGAGAGGAAAGAACTACAACTCCCCTTTTGCAGTGCGATCCTGTTGAGATTGATTTTCAAATGATGTGTATATTTGTGGCCTCCTAGGACAGAATGGTCACAAAGGGGGAACCCAAATTCATATTGTAATGATGTGTCTCTCCAAGGACAGGAGAGAGCAGGTACCACATCCTCTGCTTGAGATATTGTATGTCTGTCATATCTTCGCATAACAGTGAATGTTCCAAAAGGGAATGTGGTACTCCCTTTTGGAGGTATGAATGCCCATAGGATAGGCACAAAAGCTATGGGCTCCCGTTTGGCACTTCTGGAAGTTTTCTCTCCCTCTTGGACATTAGGAATATGTTTTGAGTCCTCCTTAGTAGAAAAAGAATGGCTGATATCCTCTTTCGGTGATGATGAGTGTTGCACACCTCTATGGGGACTGTCTCCATCTGGAGATGACTCAATGCATTCTTGATCTGTAGGGGAAGTTTGCAGGGCTCCTTGGGTAACAGAGGCTTTCCTCTGTTTTCTCTTGGTAGAAGTAGCGTGTCTGGGAATCTCATGAGGAAGGTGGGATGCCTGAGGCTGTCTTCATGAGAAAAAGTGGTTTGCATGCACTCTTCTGTAAGGATGGAGGATGGCTTGCCAACCTCATGCTCTGAATTGGAAGCTTTGGTGTCCCATTGGTCAGAAGGGGCTTTTTCTGATGGGGTTTCAGTAGACTTAGATGGTCTGTGAATGCCTTGGCTTGGTAGGGGACTTCTGAGGCCCACCTCATGAGATGGTAAGCATCTGCAGGCTCCTTTAGCATAATCAGAAGTAGCGAAGTTTATGTTAGTCATAGTTTTAAGCTTTACACCTCTTAAATTTGCAATCTCTTACCCAAATTTTGGAAGAATGGCAGTGTTTCCAGCCCGCATGTTTTGAGCACACAGATTTCAGGCCCTCTTGATCTACAGAGGAAGGGCTTGGTCTCGTTTTCCGCATTTAGAAGGTGTGGGGCAATCTCCTGGAGGAGGAGAATGACTGAGACCTTTTTTACAAAGGATACTAGATCTGAAACTCAATTGAGATGATTTTAAGGGGGAGATGCTCCTTTGAGGAGTAGAGGTAGGACTGGATTCCTTTTCTGCTTACTTGGAAGATGTGAGGCTACTTACGGCAGAAGAGATACATTTTAAGGCATCAAGTTCTCAAAGGCAGTATCTAATATCCCTTTCAGGAATTGGGACATGTTTCAATATCCTTTGGTTAGATTTCAAACGTCTAGGGCTCTTTTTGAGATAAGAGAAATTTCTCCATCCATCTTCATGAGGTGGGGTATGAATAATGTCCCCTTCTGCACAAAGGGACAGTCCCTAAAACTCTGTTGAAAAGGAAGTATCCACGGTTTCTTGGTGAGATGTCACAGGTTTTAGAGGCCCCTGAGCAGGTTGAGAAAGTTATAGACTTTCCTGGGGAAATGCTGGTGTTCTCAGGATCCCTTGTTCAGATACTAAATAGCAGAGAGCACCTTCATTGGGTTCAAAAGACACAGAGACCCTAACACAGATGCCAAAGCTTCTGGAGTCCCTGGCACAGATTCTGAACTCTTAGAAATGGATTGTGTATATGTCAGAGGTTCTTCTGCCTCTGGACTAAGTGGTGAAGGAGCTGGTAATTTGGAAGAATCTTGTGTGGCTGACAAAGATTCTATGACCTCTTGTGTGACAGATGGTATTTCTGTACTATTTTGCATACATGCACATATTTCTAGTGTGTCCTGGGAAGAAACAGAAAGTCCAAGATCTTCTGGATTGGATGGTGAATATCCTAAAGCCTCCTTTTCGAACCAGTGTCCTGGAGGCTCTTGAGTTAACAAGGAAGTTTCTGTAAGCCCTTGGGAAGATATTGATGTTTCTAGTACACCTTGGGCAGACAAGGAAGGTCTCTGAGACATTAAGACAGAATGTTACTCTTTCAAATCCAATTGGACAGATGGAGAAGGTCCTAGACTCACTATTGTAGAGGCTGAAATTTTCAAAGCTCGTGGTGAAGCATTGGATATTCCTGGCTTGCCATGTGTACAGGTACAACCTTCCAGGTTCCCCTATAAAGACAGCCAAGGGCCTCCAGCTTCTTGAACAGATAACAAATGTCCTGGATTCCCTTGAGCAGATATGGACAATGTCAAAGGCTCTAGGGCAGATGATATAGATCCTAGTGTTCCTCGATCAGATAAAGAAATTACCATGGGTCCTTTGGAAGAATGCATAGATCCTGAAGGATCTGAAGCAGATGGATCTGTTTGTTGAACCCCTTGTAGAGAATTCAAAGACTCATTTGGTCCCTGGAATGAAGTTAAAGGTCCCTCTGTAGGTTTAGAGAGGTCTAAAGGCTCTTCTGTGGAAAGGGAAGATCCAAAAGGCTTAGGGAAGAAAGTGAGGAACTAAGTTGGGCAGAAATTGCAAGTTCCAGAGGTGAGTCATTGGATATCACATGTCCTGGGGTAGCTGTTGAAAATTTTTGTGCTCCTGATGCAAATGATGAATATCCTAGAGTCCCCTGGGGAGGCAGCAATGTTTCTACAGAGCCTGTGTATTTGCTGAAATCCTCAGAGATCCCTGGTCAGATGTCAAAATCCTTGCTGTATTTTGAGCAGGGTGGTTATAACCCTGACACACTGGTAAAGATGAGGAGTGTGCTACTGTGTAGTTTGTAGATGTGGACTGAGTTCCTATACATTGTGTATGTAAAGAAGGACTTGAAAACCTTTTGGAAGATGTAGAATGTTGGGTAGACCTTTGTGGACATGTGGACAGATGTATGGTCCCATTGTGCAGAGACCGGGACTCACACCTCCTTGAGCAGAATCAGAAGATGCTGGAGTCCCTTGTTCTGAGGATGAAAGACCCAGAGTATTATGAGAACATTCATAGCATTGTGATGTATTCATCATTGCCTGGGCTGAGATAGAAAGTTTCAGAGGCCCCTGGGCAGATTGCAAAGGTGCTAGATACCCTTGACCAAATGGGAAAGTCTTTGCACCTCCTTGGACAGAAGAGGAATGTCTACCAGGTTTTGGAGATGATGGTGGCAATGTTCCTAGATTTGCTGAAGTAGACTGAGAAGATGCTACAGCCTGCCTCACTTGTGGAAAAAGGCCTAAAGCACTGTGTGACTCTTCATATTGTGCAAATATCCCTGTGGCATCTGTTGAATTTTCTCGATTTCTTTGTTTGGGGAAAAAAGAACTTTGCATGAGCAAAGTTCCCTCTTGTGCCCTGGAAAATTCCTTGTGCTTTTGAAACGATGACAAATCTTCTAGAACCTCTGGAGTGGGTACAAGATGCTCCTGAGCACACAGTACAGGTGGGCAATGTCCTATATCTGATGGTGTAGGATAAAAGGTTTCTTTAGATTTCTGGCTAGGTAGGAAATTTCGAGTGTCCCTTAGGAAACCTGGGGATCTTTGTGCAAAATGATTGGCAGTTGGAGAAAATCCTACTTCTGTCTGACAAGAAGTTGGAGGATGCAAAGTATCTTGAGCAAATGAAACACTTTGTGTATTCCCCTGTTTAGAAATGGGCTGTTTTAGATACCCTTGGGAAAAACAGAACTGTCCGAAAGCCTCTTGGAATGATGAAGAACCTAGGGTTCTTTGTGAAGATAAACAAATTCCCAGAGACATCTGATCAGATGACACAGATTCTGGTAGCACCTGAGTATTTTGGGTAAACCCCAGATGTCCTGGAGTGGGAAGCAAAGCTCCCACAGTCTCCTATGCAGACAGGGACTATCCTACTGTGGCTTCTGCAGATAAAAAAAATCCCCTCAGTGCCTTGAGCAGATGTGGAAGACCCTAGAGTTGTTTCTTTAGATTTAGTCACTTCGAGATGGCATTATTCAGTTGAACAAGGTCCCAGAGTTCCTTGCTCAGATCTCAAAGATGATGGTGACACCTGTAGTGATGTAGTAAGATCCAGGTGCAGTCCAGCACATCTGAAAGTGTCTGAAGTCCCTTGGGTAAATGGAGAATATTCATTTTTTCTGAAACTGTTGGGGAAGGAGTTGAATGCAGTAGAGCCACTTCAGCATATCCAGAGATATGAGTCATTGCCTGGACTGAGCTTGAAAGTGTCAGAGGCCCCTGGGTTGATTGCAAATGTGCTAGGGTCCCAGGACCCTATGAATGTGTACCAGGTTCTCGAGGTGATGGTGGCAAAGTTCCTAGAGTAGACAAAGCAGAAGTAGAAGATTCTGTATTCTCCCTCACTAGAGGCAAAGGGCCAAAGGTAGTCTCTGTGTGATTACATTGCCCCAAGCCCAATATCCCTGAGGAATCTGCCGAAGGTTCTATTTTCCTTCGGGTGGATGACAAAGAACTTAGCACAGGCAAAGTCCTCTCTGCAGCTGTGGAAAAGTCCTTACACTTTTGAGAGGTTAGCACATATCCTTGAGAGTCTTTACTAGATAGAGGATGCTCCTGAGATCCTAGTACAGATGGTGAATGTGTTACATATGCTGGTGAATATGGTATGGGTTTTTGAGATTTCTGGCTAGGTAGTAATGGCCCAAAGTCCCTTGAGGAAAGTTGGGATCTTTGTCTAGAAGGTTCAGAAAGGGGAGAAAATCTCATACCTTTCTTGCAATAAGTTGGATGTTGCACAGTCTTTGGAGAAAATGGCACAGTTTTTACACTCCCTTGCTTAGTTGTGGACAGTTTTAGAGACCCTTGGTCAGAAAGGGAATTTCCAGAAGCCTCTATGGAAGATGAAGAGCTTAGAGTTCCTGGTAAAGAGGGAGAAATTCCCAGATGCTTCTGATCAGATGGCAAAGACTCTGAGACCACCGGAGGGATTTGGGTGGACCCTAAAGGTCCTGGAGTGGGAGGCAAAGTTCCCACTGTCTACCTTGCAGACATGGACTTTCCTACTTTGGCTTGTGCCAATAAGGAATGACCCCTAGTGCCCTGAACAAATGCATAAACCCTACAGTTGTTTCCTTAGATTTAGTCCCTTCAGGTATGCAAGGTCCCAGAGATCCTTGCTCAGATCTCAAAGATGATGGTGACACCTGTAATAATGTAGTATGATCCAGGTGCAGTTCAGCACATCTGGAAGTGTCTGAAGTCCTTCAGGTAGAAGGAGAATATTCATTTGTTTCTGAAACTGCTGGGGAAGGAGCTGAATGCAGTAGAGCCCCTTCAGCAGAACCAGAGAGATGAGTCATTGCCTGGGATGAGATGAAATGTGTCAGAGGCCCATGGGATGATTGCAAATGTGCTAGGTTTCCGGGACTCGATGGGAATGTTTCTGCACCTCCTTGAGTAAAAAATGAATGTGTACCAGGTTCTCGATGTGATGGTGGCAAAGGTCCTAGAGTAGGCAAAGCATAGGTAGAAAATTCAGAATTCTCACTCACTAGAGGCAAAGGGCCCGAGGTAGTCTCTGTGTGATTACATTGTCCCATGACCAATATCCCTGTGGAATCTACGGAAGGTTCTAGATTCCTTCCTGTGGATGACAAAGAACTTTGCACAGGCAAAATCCCCTCTGCAGCTGTGGAAAAGTCCTTACACTTTTGAGAGAATAGCACATATCCTTGAGAGTCTTTACTAGATAGAGGATGCTCCTGAGATCCTAGTACAGATGGTGAGTGTTTCCCATCTGCTGGTGAATATGAAATGGATTTTTGAGATTTCTGGCTAGGTAGTAAAGGCCCAATATCCCTTGAGGAAGCTGGGGATCTTTGTCCAGAAGGTTCAGAAAGGGGAGAAAACCTCATACATTTCTAGCAATAAGTTGGATGTTACACAGTCTTTGGAGAAGACGGCACAGTTTGTATACTCCCTTGCCTAGTTGTGGACAGATTTAGAGACGCTTGGTCAGAAAGGGAATGTCCAGAAGGCTCTATAGAAGATGAAGAGCCTAGAGTTCCTGGTGAAGAGGAAGAAATTCCCAGAGGCTTCTGATCAGATCCGAGTGATTTGGTTGGACCCTAAAGGTCCTGGAGTGGGAGGCAAAGTTCCCACAGACTGCTTTGCAGACATTGGCTTTCCTACTGTGGATTGTGCAGATAAGGAATTCCCCCTAGTACCCTGAGCAGATGCAGAAAACCCTACAGTTGTTTCCTTAGGTTTAGTCGCTTTAGATGAGAAAGGTCCCACAGTTCCTTGCTCAGATCTCAAAGATGATGGGGACACCTCTTGTGATGTAGTAAGATCTATGTGCAGTCCAGCATATCTGGGAGTGTCTGAAGTCCCTTGGGTAGATGGAGAAAAAAAATACAGCAACTCATTCATCATCTTTACTTTGTGCTTGCAGGCTGGTTGCAATTATCTTGTAAGCATTAAAAATCAGTCTAACATACTGCCTATGTTCCATAGGGTTTCATTGATGTGAGGAGACATCATGACTCAGGCAACTCTTATAAGGAAAATTTAAATGAGGTTGTCTTACTGTTTCAGAGGGTCAGTACATTATTATCTTGGTAGGAAGCATGGCAGCACCCCTGTAGAGGAGGTGCTGGGGAAGGAACTGAGTGGTCTATATCTTAGTCTGAAGGCTACCAGGAGGAAGCTTGTGGCCACAGGTAGCAAGGAAGAGGATCGATTTTTGTCTCTTAGATGAGATTGAGCACTACACAAAAGCAAGCCTACACAGTGATACACTTCCTCTAACAAGCCAACACCTTGTAATAATGCCACATCCCATGGGCAAAAGATATTCTAATCAACACACTGCTTCATAGGACATAAAGAAAGCTACTGCATGATTGCATTCCTCCAGTCACAGGTGCGACATACCTACAAGCTTATATGCACATACACACACACACACACACACACACACACACACACACACACACACCAATCGGATATGCACGTGCATACATATATATTTGTCTATTTATTTACTTACTTATTTACCTACTTACTTACTTACTTACTTACTTACTTACTTACTTACTTACTTACTTACTTACTTACTTACTTACTTACTTACTTTGTTTTAAATTTGTTGGGTAAGAACTTTCTACATACACGTAAATGTGTTTGAGCAAATTCATCCCTATCTTCTCCTCCTTGAATTGTTACCCATTTCTCCTGTATCACTTTTATCCTTAATTGCATTTTCATTTTTATATAGATGGCTGTGTAGTGCCATGCCCTGAGCAATCGCGTGCATGCTGCAAGCAATCACTGAGAAGAGCTGTGTGTGCCACGAGCAATGTCCATTATAAGATGGTGCTGGCCTCCCCTGGGCCTAACTAGTAAACAAGCCTTGTACGCAGGTGCAAGAGGGAACTCACTCCTAGTCACTGCCCATTCTCAGGGCATAATAGTGGGGTGATGGGCAAGCAACGAATCAGTAGCTGTCACTTCACATCAGGTGCTGAAACGTCATGCTGTTGGGTATATAAGCAGCGCCATTTTCCCGGTTCATGGTCTTCCTGATGAGTAAGCAATAAATCTTTTGCCACAGAAGATTCCGGTTTGTTGCTTCTTTCTTGCCGGTCGATTGGGATGCAATAAGTGGCACCTAGGAACCCAGGAACTTCATACCATCACACCTGTGCAAGGAAGATCCCTTGTTCACGAGGCGGAATCAGAACTGTAGGATGAAAGGCTCAGCAAGGTACATACAGTTTTGAAATTTCTCCAGAGTTACACACCCTTTTGATTGTTTGCACAGCGATTGCACTTTTCCTTTCAGTTTCGTTTTGCTTCCACTGCTTCCACTGCTGACTGGTTCTTAGTCGCGGTCAGGCCTGGACAGCCCTGGACAGTGACCAGTTTCAGTCACGGTCAGGACTGGACAGTGCCTGGACAGCGTCCATTTTCAGTCACAGTCAGGACTGTACAGCGGCAGTATGAGAATCTCGCATTCTATAATTGTGGCCTTACACTCGGTGCTGAAGCAGTGTGGCCTAAAATGCGCCACTAAGACCTTAGAGGGATTTGTCAGGGAGAAAGACCATGTGGCACCATGGTATGCTTGCTCAGGGTCATTTAGGCCTTTTCATGGGCCTTGAGCCGGAGGAAAAGATTTAAAAAAAAAAAAAAAGAATGCCTTGGGAGAGATTAGAAAAGGGATGGAAAGGGAGAGAAGAAGGGAGATCCAGGTGGAGAGGCACATAAGGAAAGGAGCCTCTACCTGCCACTAGATGAGTTTAAGCAGCTAGCTCTTAGTAGCTCAGAATCTGATGAAGGGCTTAGCTCCTCTGAAGAAACGGACTTGGAGGAGGAAGCAGTTCATTATAAGGGAGAAAGGTACCTGCAAGATAAAATGCAAGCTACTCAGTGCAGAAAAAGTCCAACAACGACTGGTGAAAGCCAGCTTGCTGCTTGGCCTCCGGATTGTAGGCTTCAGTGTCCTAGTGAACCTCTGCCTTATGTGCATAGGTAGTTGTCAATTTTTACCTACTCCACATGTAGGGGTAAACCCTCGAGGCATGAGGCCATTACAAGTCTGGCAAATGGATGACACTCATATTTCCTCCTTTGGGAGAAATCAGTACTTACATGTTTCCTTTGACACCTGCAATGGTGTAATGTTTGCCACAACTTTAACAGGGGAAAAAGCCTCTCATGTTATACAGCACTGCCTAGAAGTGTGGAGTGCTGGGGCAAGGCCACAATTCTTAAAACGGATAATGGGGTAGCATATACTTCTACTAAATTTCAACAACTTTGTCATCAAATGGATGTCACTCACTTGACTGGCCTTCCTTATAATCCTCAAGGACAAGGCATTGTGGAATGTGCCCACCACACACTCAAGTCTTATCTTATAAAACAAAAACCGGGAGTTGATGCGACTCTGCCCTCAGTGCCAAGAGTAGCAGTATCAATGTCACTCTTTACACTTAATTTTTTGAATCTTGACGAGCAGGGACGTTCTGCAGCTGAGCGACATATCTCAGACCCTGATAGACCAAAAGAAATGGTCAAACAGAAGGATGTTTTAACTGGTCTCTGGAAAGGCCCGGATCCTATCTTAATCAGATCCTGGGGAGCTGTTTGTGTTTTTCCACAGAGTGAAGACAAACCATTTTGGCTGCCTGATTGACTCACCCGCAGGATATTCATCAAGGATAGTGCAAAAATGCTGACCTCCTGAGGACTGTTCCTGATCCTGACAATGCTGAACTTGTCTCAGGTTCCTAGTATAATGGGTGAACAGATATGTGCTATTCTTTCGACTTTCCCTAAACCAAAGTCAGTTCGCCATGATGCTATAGTTTTTCCAAAATTCTTTACTACTAATAAAACAGTGGATTTTTCATATTTACCCTATGATCCCACTCGAGCACCATTAGGAGAAAATCACTCCTTACTAGAACAGGGTTCTTTATGTTTTCAAATTAATGGACAAGGATATTTTATCAACCTCCCAGCCTGAGCTTTAGGGAGGTTTAATGAGCACCAAGGAGGTTGGGTGAGCACAACCGAAGATACTTCTAATGTAGATATAACCTTTACAAATTGTACATTTTGGCAGGAGGCAATTTGAGTTAATGATACATTTGTACCACCTAACTTTTCAGACAAAGAACGTCCCCACCAACCAAAAATAGCCCCTCATTATGTCTTGGAAGATGAAGGTCTGATCCTGCCTTGGTCTGATTGCCGATCCTCCATCACTTGTTGGGCAGAACAGAGTAAAACTATTTCCTTTTCTTTCAACATGACAGATGACCCAAAGAATGAATTTGTTATGAAAAAGAGATTTTTCATTCAGGACTTTAAAATGCATACCTTTCACAAGTGGGTGCTTTGAGTAGTCAATAGCAGTTGTACAGAACTCAATCCTTTGATTTTTATTCAGATAGGAGCAGTTGTAAAGGCTTCTTATACTGGCATCTAAAGATTTGCTCAGCACTGGGGAATACATGATGCCTCCCAGGACTCTTATGGACATACTAATATCAGAGTAGAGATCATTGGGTTCAATAAAACTTTGGTAAACCAGATTATTTATACATCTCCCCCAGTCTGTGTTTACCCCCCTTTCTTGTTTATATTCTTTCAAGTGATGCATTTGAAGTCTGTTCCAATGATTCTTGATGGATTTCTCAATGTTGGGATGTAACAATAAACACCCATGCCATGGTGCCATGGATCCCACTTTGGATCCCTGTTCTGGTGGAAACACCCTCCACCTTGAAAGTAAATGGGAGAAATGCCCTAAAGATACATGAAGTACACACTAGATTAGTTGAAAAGTGGAAAATTAGCTGATAAGAGCAGCTGTTGTTTGGGCAGTGGTGCTTTATGCCTTTAATCCCATCACTTGGTTGGCAGAGGCCAAGAATGTCTGAGTCTGAGACCAGCTTGGTATACAGAGTGAGTTCCAAGACAGCCAGGTCTACACAAAGAAACCCTCTTTCAAAAAACAAACAAACAAACAAACAAACAAACAAACATAAAAGCACCTGTTCTATGAAAAGGACTGGGCACAATGCACCCACATAGTGGCTTACAATTTATGCACAGCCACAGTTTTAGAGAATCACTGCTCTCTTTCAGCCTCTGTAGGCCATAGAGGCATAAGTGAGAGAATAGGCATGATCACTCTAGCACATAAGGGAGAAAAGGGGGCTGGGCAGCCTAGCACATATGTGAGGGAGAGAGGGCCTGCACATCCTAGCACACTATTGTAAACAAGCTCAGTACTAGGAAGGTGGAGGTGGGAGTTTACCAGGGATTGTGGGGAATCTGGATGTTCTCTTCTGATCTATTAGGACAGCATGGACTCTTTTGTTGTGGGTATGTACATACAGAAAAAGTACACACATTTTAATTTTTATGCACATAAATAAATAACTAAAAAAGAAGGCATCGTGAGGTGCTGAGAAGAAGGGACATTCGTTTGTTTTAGAATATAATGTTCTATAGATATGAACTAAATGTATTTGTTTCATAAATTCTGTAAGTTTCACAGTGTATCTTTTTAGTTTTAGTTCCCAGGATCTGTCCATTAATGAGGGAGGGGTGTTGAAGTCTTCCAATATTATTGTATGTGGTACAATGTGTGTCTTGAGCTTTACTAAAGTTTCTTTTATGGATGTGGATGTCATTGCATTTGGAGTATAAATGTTTAGATTTGGGAGTCCATCTTGGTAAATATTAACTTTAATGAATATGAAGTTTCCCTCCTTGCCTTTTTTAATAACTCTGGGTTGAAAGTCAATTTTATTTGATATTAGAATGGCTGCTACAGCTTATTTATTGGGATCAGTTGCTTGGAAAGTTCTTTTCCAGCCTTTTAGTCTGAGGTAATGTCTTACTTTGTCCTTGGTGTTTGTTTCTGGTGTGCTGAATATTGCTTACACATCCATTTTGTTATTCTATGCCTTTTTACTGGTGAACTGAGTCCACTGATGTTAAGAGATACTAAGGAAAAGAACTTGTTGATTCTTGTTATTTTTATTATTAGAGTTGGAATTTTGTTCATGTAGCTATCTTCTTTTAGGTTTCCTTCAAGTTTAATTTCTTGCTTTTTCTCGAGTGTAATTTTCTTCTTTATATTGAAATTGTCCCTTTATTATCGTTTGAAGTGCTGGATGCATTGGTTGATATTGTGTAAATATGGTTTTGTCACAGTATACCTTGTTTTCTCAATCTATGTTAAAAGAGTTTTGCTTTATATAGTAGTCTTGGCTGGCATTTCTGCTCTCTTACATTTTGTATGACATCTGCCCTAGATTTTCTGGCCTTCATAGTCTCAGGGCAGAAGTTATGTGTAATCCTGGTATATCTTGCTTTATATATTACTTGACCATTTTCCCTTACTGCTTTTAATATTCTTTCTTTGATTTGTGCATTTGGTGTTTTGACTATTATATGATGGCAGGATTTTTTTTTTTCTGGTCCAAATAATTTGGCGTTCTGTAGGCTTCTTGTATATTCATGAGCATAACTTTTTTAAGTTAGGGAAGTTTTTTTTCTATAATATAGGTAAAGATATTCAATGGCCCTATAATTTGGAAACCTTACTTCTCATCTATGCCTATACCGGATATCATGTATGTAATTATGTCATTTTTCAAAGCTGTTTTAAAAATTCACATGGGCAGTATTTACTGAGAAATTCAAATCATTAAAACTTTATTCCCTTTTACTAATATAGCATATTATGTTTCCATTTTCTGTTGTCCATATAGTACAGCGCCCAGCATTTGAAAAACATGAGAATATATCACCTCAGGTAGAAACAGATGAAGATACGGCACAATATTTTCAATTTTATCCCATTTCAATAGAGTACTTCAAAAGTGGTGTTTGTGATCCCTTGACTGGAGAAGTAGATTCAGGAAAAAGAGCAATTCAGGATCAGATGCTCTTATATGTGTTGTTGAAGACCAGATTGTGGTCCTTTAGACCTTGTGATCACAAAAACTTAACAACGAGTACAATACAACCACCTGCATGAGATGTTTCCATATATACACACAAAGAAAAGGAGAACCATTATAAAAATAAGAGAGGGACTATTTGGGAAGAAGAAGGATCTCAGCAAGGGTAGTACAGTTATGAAGAAGTGCTGTGGGGTGTAAACGTATGAATTGTTTAAAGTAAATATTACAAGTTTTTTTGGAATTCTACCATGTATTTTATATGGGTATGACATTTGGTTCAAACCAAATATTATATATTTATTATAAATAATTAAAATAATTTTCTGTGTAAAGTTTTGTGTGTGGCAGAAAAAATGTCCTACTGTGAGACTCGAACATAAAGTATATCTCCCAGTAAGGTAAAGCCCCTAGACTTTCCCCAAGCTTGTTTTCCCAGATCTCTGAAAATACAGCTAGGAAGAAGCTCTTTGTTCTCTATAGCCAGCAAAAAAGCTTTTTGTTTTTATACTTTATAACCAGAAATGCCTGCCTTCCTGTGCCAAGGACAAGGAGATAAAAATTCAGAAAGAACTCACTCCCCACTCCTGCCTTGTAAATTTCACCAAGAACACTAGGAAGAGAAGAACTCTCCTGACAACATTTCCCAGTTCCTCCCAACTCTCCTCCAACTCCTCCCAATTCCTCAGCTAGTTGTTAAAAGCCCCTTACTGTCACAGCTCGGTGTCAAACTACCCTGCCCTGCTAGGCAGAGGGACTTTGTCCTCAGCTAGCTAGTAATAAAAACTCTTGCACATTGCATCAGTTGTGGTTTTCTCTTGGGTCACTTGGGTGCTGGCCAGCTTATCCCGGGACTTGAGAGGAGGCCCAGCTTCTGAGGTCTTACATTTGGGGGCTTCTCCACCAGGATTTGTGGCCTACCCCAATTTTCAGAGACCCTGATTGGAGGTAGGATTCAATCTTTGTCTGTATATTTGTCTCTATCTTTTTCTATAACTTTCCTCTATCTTTGACTCTATCTTTGTGTGCCAGCTCTGTTTAAATTTACTATTCTCGGTTTACAGATGTACATGCTCGTGAGAGCAACGAACTCCCTCTCCCAGATGGAAGAGGGTTACTGACAGACATGTCAGGAGAAACCGGCTGCCACCCTGTGGGACATCCCAGTAGTTCTGAGGGAGTTCCAGAGATACCTGGAGATCTCCTATCAGGGTGCCAAGTTAGGGTGTGCTCACTCGGCTGTCTGTTTCTGTTACTGGGTGCCAATTGAGTGTGTGCTCTCTCGGCCATCTTATTGGGGCCTGGTCTTGGTTATTGAAATCTTTTCGTGTGTACATATTGTTTTTTTTCCCTGTATGTAACTCTGATGATGGGACTGACTATTAGCATGCCCCTTGGACTGACCTTATGAGCACTGGACTGAAATTGAAACTAAGACTCACATTCTCTTGGTGGATGTCTGAAATAGATTTTAGAGAACTTTCTGCTCTACAGAATGGCCAGCTTTGATGTTAGTTGGCCACTATTGGGCACTCTTGGTTTGGTTCTGTTTTCAGCTCTTAAAGTTGTTTTACAGAGGAGACCAAGGTCTCAGCCAGATTGAGTGCCCTACATTCTCATCTATAAAAAAATAGCACAGGATCCCCCTTCTCCCATTCTGTTTAAACCCTTGGGTTCAAAAGAATAATCCAGGCTCCCCAGTCCTGGCCCTCTGCCACCCAGAGGGAAAACAAAAGTTAAAACTGGCACCGGTTGAACTGCAGCACTCAGTTTCTCCCAAGATCTATCCAGAATTAGAAGAACCTCCTAAATGGCACAGCACCCCACCCCCATATTCCCAACTGGTCCATTACAAGAACTCTCAACAGGGTACCACTAGATATTTGGGGAGGGACCAGTTGCTAAAGCCCAAGGCCAGCGAGCTCGAAGCCCAGAGTGACCAGATCAACCATCGCACTGCCTTTATGTACTTATGACCCTCCTGCAGCGGACCTCAGACAACTGCAGCCCCTTCAATAATGGCCTTTTTCCTCCTCTGATCTCTATAACTGGAAGGCAAATCACACTCCCCTTCGTTGAAAACCCCTCTAGCCTTGCTAATCTAATGGAATCTCTAATATTCTCTCTTCAGCCTACTTGGGATGACTGTCAGCATCTTTTACAGGTTCTTTCACCACAGAGGAGAAGGAGAGGATTCTGAGAGAAAAGAAAGAGCATGCTGAGGGCCAATAAATCTTCTGAATGAAATAGATGCAGCCTTCCCTCTGACATGTCCTGACAGGACTAACCATATGGAGCAATTGACAATTTTCTGCTGGGCTCTGATAATAGGACTGAAAGGAGCTGGCAGGTGCCCCACCAATTTGGCCAAGGTAAGAGAGATCCTACAAGAGAAAAAGGAGCCCCCAGCAGTGTTTTTAGAGTAACTCTTAAAGGTATAGAAGTGTTACACTACCTTTCACCCTACTTCAGCGTGCCAGCATTTGACAGGTGTCATGGCTTCTATACGGCAGTCCTCTTCTGACATTAGGAAAAGGTTACAGCGTCTAGAGAGTCTGAAAACATATATTTACAATATCTGTTTAAGGAGGCAGAGAAAGTGTACCATAAGAGAGAGACTGACAAGCCAGAACCAGGGCACATTGGGCTCGGAGTCTGCAGACACCCCTAAGGTCCCCACAAGACCCTCAATAGGATCATAAGACTTCTGGTGAATGGAAAACAACCTCTGCTCCAATCCAATCTCACAGGATCTGAGACTGCATTAATTAGGGAAGCAGAAAAACTGGCTTGACAATGGTCACAAGTCCCTCTGGTCTGTGCCAGCACCTGGGCAACATTTTGGGCAGAGTCTGAGGACAGCCCCAAGGTCCTCAAAGAAACATCCACAAGATCTTAAGACCTTTGGTGAGTGGAAAACAACTTCTGCTCCAATCCTATCACGCAGGACCTGTGACTGCATTAATAAGGGAAACAGAGAAACTGGTATGATCAGGGTCACAAGTCCCTTCCAGTCCATGACAGCACCGGGTACCTTGGGGGCAGAGTCTGTGGACACCGCAAAGGTCCCCACAGGACTCTCCACGGGATCTTAGTACCTCTAGTGAGTGGATCACAACATCTGCCAGGAAGAAGGTTCGAACACCAGATATCTGGGCCCCTTCTCTGCAAGTGGAGATCTTGCCTGTAGAGAGTACTGTGAACATTGAAACTCAGGAGAAAACTAGTCTCCCAGGTCTGCTGATAGTGGATAACATAATCACCTGAGGAACAAGTTATAACCAGAGACAATTATAACAACTAAGTCCAGAGATTACCAGATGATGAAAGGCAAACATAAGAATCTTACTAACAGAAACCAAGACCACTCACCATCATCAGAATTACAGCACTCCCACCTCACCAGGTCCTGGAAACGCCAAAACACCCGAAAATGTAGTCCCAGATTTAAAAGAATATCTCAGGTTGATGGTAGAGGACATCAAGAAGGACTTTAATATCTCACTTAAAGAAATACAGGAGAACACTGCTAAATAGGTAGAACCTTAAGAGGAAGCACAAAAAAACCCTTAAAGAATTGAAGGAAAACACGACCAAACAGGTGATGGAAATAAATAAAACCATCCAAGACCTAAAAAGTGAAGTAGACACAATAAAGAAAACCCAAAGTGAGGCAACGCTAGAGATAGAATCCCTAGGCAAGAAATCTGAAACCATAGATGCAAGCATCAGCACCAGAATACAAGACATGGAAGAGAGAATGTCAGGTGCAGAAGATTCCATAGAAAACTTTGGAACAACAATCAAATAAAATACAAAATGCAAAAGATCTTATCTCATACATCCAGGAAATCCAGGACACAATGTGAAGTCTAAACCTACTGGTAATAGGAGTAGATGAGAATGAAGATTTTCAACTTAAAGCGCCAGCAAATATCTTCAAAAATTATAGAAGAAAACTTCTCAAACCTAAAGAAAGACATGCCCATGAATATAAAAGAAGCCTACAGAATTCCATATAGACTGGACCAGAAAAGAAATTCCTACTGACAAATAATTATCAGAAGAAGAAATGCACTAAATAGAGATATACTGTTTAAAGTAGTAAGGGAAAAAGGTCAGAAAACATATAAATGCAGGCCTATCAGAATTACACCAGACTTTTCACCAGAGACTATGAAAGACAGAAGATCCTGGACAGATATTATACAAATACTAAGAGAACACAAATGCCAGCCCAGGCTCTTAAACCCAGCCAAACTCTCAATTACCATAGATGGAGAAACCAACGTATTTCACGATAAAAAAACAAATTCACACATTAACTTTCCATAAATCCAGCCCTTCAAAGAATAATAACAGAAAAAAAAAAAAAAAAAAACAATACAAGGACAGGAACCATGCCTTAGAAAAAGCAAGAAAGTAATCACTCAACAAACCAAAAAGAAGACAGCCACAAGAACAGAATGCAAACTCTAACAACAAAAAAAATAGGAAGCAACAATTACTTTTCCTTAATAACTCTTAATATCAATGGATTCAGTTCCCCAATAAAAAGACATAGACTGGCTACAAAAACAGTACCCAATAGTCTACTGCTTACAGGAAACCCATCTCAGGGAAACAGACAGACACAATGTCAGAGTGAAAGGCTAGAAAATAAATTTCCAAGCAAATGGTCTGAAGAAATCAGCTGGAGTAACCATTCAAATATCGATTAAAATTGATTTCCAACCTAAAGTTATCAAAAAAGACAAAGAAGGACACTTCATACTCATCAAAGTTAAAATCTTCCAAGAGGATCACTAAATTCTGAATATCTACGCTCCAAATGCAAGGGCAGTCCCACTCATTAAAGAAAGCACAAAGCACACATTGCAGCTCTCACAATAATAGTGGGAGGCTTCAACAAACCACTTTTATCAATGGACATATCTTGGAAACAGAAACTAAACAGGGACACAGTGAAACTAACAGAAGTTATTAAACAAATGGACTTAATAGATATCTACAGAACGTTTTATCCTGAAACAAAAGGATATAACTTTTTCTCAGCACATCATGGTACCTTCTCCAAAATTGACCATATAATTGGTCAGAAAACAGGCCTCAACTGATAAAAAATATTGCAATTGTCCAAAGCATCCTATCAGACCACCAAGGACTTAGGATGATTGATATTCAATAACAACATAAATAACGGAAAGCCAACGTTTACGTTGAAAATGAACAACAGTCTTTTCAGTGATACCTTGGTCAAGGAGGAATAAAGAAGGAAATTAAAGACATTTTAGAGTTTAATGAAAATAAATCCACAACATTCCCTAACTTATGAGACTCAATGAAATCATTACTAAGAGGGAGATTCATAGATTTGAGTGCCTCAAAAAAGAAACCAGAGAGAGCACATACAAGCAGCTTGAAAAAACATGAAAAATCTCCAGAATTAAGGAAGCAAATTCACTCAAGAGGAGAAGATGTAAGGAAATAATCAAACTCAGTGGTGAAATTAACCAAGTAGAAACAAGAAGAACTACTTAAAGAATCAACCAAAGAAGAGCTGGTTCTTTGAGAAAATCAACAGGACAGATAAACCCTTAGCTAGCATCCCTTAAGGCACAGAGACAGCATCCTAATTAACAAAATCAGGATTGAAAAGAGAGACATAAAAACAGATCCTGAAGAAATCCAAAACACCATCAGATCCTTCTACCACCGGCTATACTCAACAGAACAGGATAACATGGACAAAATGAAAAAAATTTCTAGACAGATACCAGGTAACAAAGTTAAAACAGGATCAAGTTAACGATATATACAGTCCCATATACCCTAAAGAAATAGAAGCAGGAATTAATAGTCTCCCAACCAAAAAAAAAAAAAAAAAAAAAAAAAAGGCCTAGGAACAGATGGGTTTAATGCAGAGTTCTATCAGACCTTCAAAGAATATCTAATTCCAGTTCTGCACAAACAATTTCACAAAATAGCAGTAGAAGATACACTACCCAATTCATTCTATGAAGCCACAATTACTCTGATACCTAAACCACAGAAAGATCCAACAAAGATAAAGAACTTCAGAACAATGGCCCTTATGAATATCGAAACAAAAATACTAAGTAAAATTATCCCTAATCATATCCAAGAACACATTAAAAATTTCATTCATCCTAACAAAGTAGGTTTTATACCAGGTATACAGGGATGGTTTAATATATGACAATCCATCAACATAATCCATTATATACACAACCCCAAATCAAAACCACATGATCATCTCATTAGATGCAAAGAAATCATTTAAGTATATCCAAAACCCATTCATGATAAAAGTCTTGGAAGGATCAGGAATACAAGGTCCATACATAAACAGGATAAAAGCAATTTACATTAAACGAGTACCCAACATCAAATGAAATGGTATGAAGCTGGAAGCAACTCCACTAAAATCAGTGACTAGACAAGGCTGCCCACTTTCTCCCTACCTATTCAACATTGTTCTTGAAGTCCTAGGCAGAACAATTTGACAACAAAAGGAGACCAAGGGGATACAAATTGGAAAAGAAGAATTCAAAATATCACTTTTTTGTAGATGATATGATAGTGTATATAAGTGAACTTAAACGTTCCACCACAGAACTCCTAAACTTGAAAAACAACGTCGGTGAAATAGCTGGATATAAAATTAACCAAACATGTCAATTGCCTTTCTCTTCACAAAGAATAAACTGGCTGAGAATGAAATAAGAGAAGCATCACCCTTCTCAATAGTCACAAATAATATAAAATACTTTGTTGTGACTCTAACTAAGGAAGGGAAAGATCTCTATGATAAGAACTTCAAGTCTCTAAAGAAAGAAATTAAAGATTATCTCAGAAGTTGGAAAGATCATCCATTATCATGGATTGGCAGTATCAACATTGTAAAAAAGGCCATCTTGCCAAAAGAAATCTACAGATTCAATAAAATTTCCATTAAAATTCCAACTCAATTCTTCAATGAATTAGAAAGGGCAATCTGCAAATACATTGAGAATAAACAAAACCTAGGATAGCAAAAACTTCTCCTCGATAAAAGAACCTCTGGTGCAATCACCATACCTGACACAAAGCTGTACTACAGAGCAATTGTGATAAAAACTGCATAGTACTGATATAGTGACAGACAAGTAGACCAATGAAATAGAATTGAAGACCCAGAAATGTACCAACACACCTATTGTCAATTCATCATCTACAAGGGAGCTAAAACCATCCAGTGGAAAAAAGACTGCATTTTCAACAAATGGTGCTGGCACAATTAGTGGTTATCATGTAGAAGAATGTGAATCAATCCATTCCTATCTCCTTGTACTAAGGTCAAATGTAAGTGGATCAAGGAGCTCCACATAAAATCAGAGACACTGAAACTTGTAGAGGAGAAAATGGGGAAAAGCCTCAAAGATATGGGAACAGGGGAAAAATTCCTGAATAGAAGACAAATGGCTTGTATTGTAAGATTTAGAATTGACAAATGGGAACTCATAAAGCTGCACATCTTTTGTAAGGCAAAAAACACCTTCAATAAGACAAATAGGCCACCAACAGATTGTGAAAGGATCTTTCACTATCCTAAATCAGATAGGGGAGTAATATCAAATATATATAAAGAACTCAGAATGTGGACTCCAGAAAATCAAATAACTCCATTAAAAAACGGGGCTCAAACCTAAAGAAAGAATTCTCACCTGAGGAATACCGAATGGCTAAGGAGCACCTGAAACAATGTTCACCATCCTTAATCAGCAGTGAAATGTAAATCAAAACAACACTGAGATTCCATCTCACACCAGTCAGAATGGCTAAGATCAAATATTCAGATGACAGCAGATGCTGGCAAGGATGTGGAGAAAGCAGAAAACTCCTCCATTGTTGGTGGAATTGCAAGTTTCAAATCAACTCTGGAAATCAGTCTGGCAGTTCTTCAGAAAATTGGACATTGTACTACCATAGGATCCCACAATACCTCTCCTGGGCATATATCCAGAAGCTGTTCCAACTAGTAAGACACATGCTCCACTATGTTCATAGCAGCCTTATTTCTAGTAGCCAGAAGCTGGAAAGAATCCAGATGCCCATCATCAGAAAATGGTTACAAAATTGTGGTACATTTACACAATGGAGTACTACTACTAATATTACAGCTATTAAAAAGAATGAGTTTATGAAATTTATAGGCAAATGGTTGGACCTGGAGAGCATCATCCTGAGTGAGGTAACTCAATCATAAAAGAATGCTAATGATATGTACTCACTAATAAGTGGATAATAGCCCTGAAACCTAGAATACCCCCAAGATATAAGGTACGATTTGCCAAACACATGAAACTCAAGAAGAACGAAAACCAAAGTGTGGACACTTGCCCCTTCTTAGAATTGGAAACAAAACACCCATGGAAGTAGTTACAGAGACAAAGTTTGGAGCATAGACAAAAGGATGGACCATCTAGAGATTGCCATATGCAGGGATCCTTCCACTAATCAGTCTCCAAACACTGACACCACTCCAGACATTTGCAAGGTTTTGCTGAGTGGACCCTGATATAGCTGTCTCTTTTGAGATTATGCTGGGGCCTAGAAAACAAAGAAGTGGATGCTCACAGTAAGCTATTGGATGGATCACAGGGCCCCCAATGGAGGAGCTAGAGAAAATATCCAAGCAGCTAAAGGGATCTGCAATCCTATAGGTGGAAAAACATTATGAACTAACCAGTACCCCGAAGCTCTTGACTGTAGCTCCATATGTCTCAAAAGATTGCCTAGTAGGCCATCACTGGAAAGAGAGCCCGTTTGGGCATGCACACTAATTATGCCCCAGTACAGGGGAACGCCAGGGTCAAAAAGTGGTGAGTGGGTAGGAGTGTGGGGGAGTGAGAGGGTATGGGGGACTTTTGGGATAGTGTTGGAAATGTAAATGAGGAAAATACCTAATAAAATATATTAAAAAGAGATTGAGACTGAAGAAGAAAAAAGACAAAGAAAAAAGAGAGAGGCTGAGGAAAGAGAAAATAGACGAGATAGAAGACTTGAATAAAATGTAACTAGGTTTGTGGCTGTATTCACAGGTGATAAAGTTTATAGAAAAGGTAGACGAAGTAGGCAGACAGACTACCTGGGTAACACAGGGCCGAGAAGACCTCAGAAATCCAGAGGACCTCAACAACCTCTAGATATGGACCGATGTGCATACTATAAAGAAAAGGAACATTTGGCAAGAGACTGCCCCAAAAAAGAGACAAATACCAGACAGCTCAAGGTTTTTCCCCTAAAAGATGATGACTAGGAGAGCCAGGGCTCAGACCCCTCCCGAAGCCTGAGGCAATCCTAAGTGTGGAGGGGACCACAACAGTTTTCATTACTGTTTACTCAATACTAGAGCAGAGATTTCAGTCCTGAAAGAGCCACTGGAGAAATTGAACAACAACAACAACAACAACAACAACAACAGAAAAACACCAAAAAACAAAAAAAGAACAAAACAAAACAAAACAAAAACGTAGTAATCGTGGCTACTGTTCAGAAACCATACTCTTGGACCACTGATAAGAAAGTTAATTTAAGAAGAAGCCAAGTAACTCATCCCTTCCTCAACATTCTTGAATGTCAACCCCATTGTTGGTTAGAGACTTATTATCACATTAAAAGTCCAAATAAGCTTCTCTTTGGAAGCAAATTCTATCTCTTGATAAGCCCCTCTCTCTATAATTTTAGTTTTAAAATTAGAAGTATATAGATTATATAAGCCTCAAGCCACATCGAGAAAAGTTCTAGAATGGACCTGGTTAGAGAGATTAACTTCATGCCTGGGCAGAGATGGAAGGTATGGGAGTGGCAAACAGGGTGCCCCCCATCATTGTGAAGCTGAAAACTGGTGCGACTTCTATTGGGGTACAACAATACCCCATGAGCAGAGAGGCCCAAGAGGGCATCAGACCTCACATTCAAAGGCTCATAGAACTATGTGTTTTGGTCCCTTGTCAATCTCCTTGGAATACTCCATTACTACCAGTTAAAAAGCCAGGCACTAATGTTTATCTGCCAGTACAAGACTTAATAAATGTAAACAAAAGAGTATGAAATATTCATCCCACTGTCCCTAACTCCTACAATCTATTTAGTTCTCTCCACCCTGACAGACATTGTTATATAGTCCTGCACCTGAAGGACGCATTTTTCTGCCTAAAACTACATCCCATGAGTCAGGTAATCTTTGCTTTCAAATGGAGAGACCCAGATTAGGGATAGTCTGGACAAACTAGCTTTGAGACATTTACCTCAAAAATTTAAGAACTCTCCTATTTTCTTTGATGAAGCCTTCCATTCAGACTTGGCACAGTTCAGGTCAGAAATCCCCCAAGTTTTTCTTCTTCATTATGTTTATGACCTGCTTCTTGCTGCCACCACCGAAAAATGGTGCAGACAGGGAACTGAAAAATTACTGGCAGAATTGAGCGAGTTGGGATACAAGGCATCTGCTAAGAAAGCCCAGAATTGCCAGACAGAAGTAACCTATTTGGGTTATAGTCTCAGGGAAAGGAAATGGTGGCTGACAGAAGCTTGGAAAAAGACTGTAACTCAAATCCGCATCCCAACAACCTTAAAGCACGTGAGAGAATTTGTGGGAATAGCTGGATTTGTAGACTCTAGATTCCAAGCTTTGCCACTCTGGCAGCCACACTCTACCCCTTTACTAAAGAGACCGGGACTTTCTCATTGACCCCCATACACCAGTAGTCCTTTAAAGAGATTAAAAAGGCCTTGCTTAGTGCACCAGCCCTAGCCCTGCAAGACCTGACTAAGCCTGTCACTTCATATAGAGGAATGAGTAGGAATAGAAAGTAGGGTTCTGATCTAAGCTCTGGGGCCAAAAAAACAACCTGTGGAACACTGGTCCAAAAAAAAAAAAAAAAAAAAAAAAAAAAAAAGAAACAAAAACCAAAAACCAAATAAACAAACAAACAAACTAGACCCAGTGTCCAGTGGATGGCCATTTTGCTTAAAAGCTATCGATGCTTTGGCCCTACTTCTCAAAGATGCTGATTAACTGACTCTTGGTCAACGAATGATAGTGGTAGACCCATGCCTTAGAAAGCATCAGTAGACCACCGCCTGATCGCTGAATGACTAAATCTCACATGACCCATTAACAGAACCTCTTACTGACTGAGAGAGTGCAGTTTGTACTCCCTGCTATCCTGAATTCTGCCACCTTGCTGTCAGAAGCTTACAAATCCCTACCAGAGCACCAGTGTATGGGCATCCTGGCAGAATAAACCGGACCTAAGAAAGAACTCACTGATCAGCCATAGCCACACTGCCCCAACTGGTGCACGGATGATAGCAGGTTTTTGGTTAAAGGTAAGCAAAAGGCAAGGGCAGCCTTGGGCAATGGAAAACAAACCATCTGCACCAGCACCTTGCCTGAAGGGACAATAAACCAGACAGCAGAGCTAATTGCACTCACACAAGCTTTGCAGCTGGCCAAAGAGAAAAACAAAAATATTTACACAGACAGCAGGTAAGTTTTCAAAACCACTCACATATGTGGGACAATCTATAGGCAACGGAGGCTACTAACTTCTAGTGGGAAAGATATTAATAATAAAAAAAATCTTGAGCTTATGAGAAGCCAAAACTTGAAAATAAATAAGAAAAAACACAAAACAAACAAAACATAACAAAACAAAACAAAAACAAAACAAAAAACAAAATAAAACAAAAAAAAACAAAAAATAAACAAAAGAACAACAACAAAAAAACAAAAAAAAACAAAAAGCAAAACAAAACAACAACAACAACATCAACAACAAAAAACCTAGCCACCATACATTGTTCTGTTCACCAGAAAGGCCTTGATGCCAGAGGGAAAGGAAATCAGATGGCTTACCTGGCTGAAAAACAGGTGGCTCTAAGAGAAAAATAACTTAAAGACCATTATAAACTCAAAGACACAGGCTTAGAATAAACTCAGAAGATCAGGAACTAATCGGCAAAATACCTGAGATATGTGGGTACACTCCTCAGGAAGTAGCTAAGACCCAAGATGGTTGCTATTGCCTGCCCACCAGAAAAGGGCAACAATATGTAGCCAGTCTGCACAGGCTCACACATTTGGGAAATAAGAAGCTCAAAGAAACTGTTAAGAGCTCAAACTACTATGTTATAAAATTGTCTGACATTGCTCAAGCTAGTGCTAATAAATGCCAAGCCTGTGTCCTCATCAATGCTGGACACAACAAGAACGCCCCTGGAAGGTGGCTAAGCTATAACTGTCCAGAGGCATACTGAAAATTAGATTTTACTGAAGTTAAACCAGCCAAGTACAGTAATAAATAGCTATCAGTTTTTATAGACACTTTTTCAGGTTGAGTAAAGCCGCCCCACTAAGAAAGAGACCCCCATTATCATGGCAAAGAAGATATTAGAGGAAATTTTTTCAAGATTCAGCATTCCTAAGGTACTTTACTCAGACAGTGGCTCCTCCTTCATTGCCCAAGTAAGTCAAGAGTTAGCCAGACAATTGTGGATCAATCAGAAGTTACATTGTGTTTATAGACCCCAGAGTTCAGGACAGGTAGAGCAGATGAATAGAACATTAAAAGAAACCTTGAATAAATTGGCTTTATAGACTGAAGAAAAGATTGGACAACTCTCCTTCCCTTCACTTTGTTCCAAGTACAGAACGCCCCAGGAAAATTTAAACTTACACCCTTTGAAATTCACCATGGGGGACTGCCCCCCTTAATGTATGACCCTGATGTTCCTTTTTTCCCAACCCCTTCTAGCTCGCTTGAAGGACTTAGAACTGGTTAGAAAGGACACCTGGAAATTGCTGAAAAAAAAAAAAAGGAACGAACCAGGAACTGACCACAGTGCCACATAAAAGTCAAGTAGGGGATCCTGTCCTGGTCTGGCATGATTGTTCCAGGAACCTTGATCCCAGATACAAGTCCAGCTGCTCCTCCTGCATGTGCCTGGTTACCCATCCTGACCATACCGAGGTCCACTAGCCTGGCCCTGCTCACACTCTGAAGACACTGCAGAGGAACCTCCTCCCTCCCTGCTACCACTGACAAGAGACTCTCTAGTCTCATTTGAGGAGCTTCTGAGGCTCACAATGTTACAAATGCTAAAGATGCAAACTCATGTTGGCCTTATTTGACAACTGGGCCAGAGGTTTAATTTTCCCAGTTCTAACATAAGAACTGTATACTAGAAGGAATGGGGAATGTGTGACCCCAACTTAAAGTGTTTCTCCCAGGAAGGTAAAGCCTCTAGATATTCCCCAAGCTTGTTTCCCCTGATCTCTGAAAATACAGCCAGAAAGAACCTCTTTTTCTCTAAGTCAGCAAAAAGGCTTTTTGTTTCTATACTTTAAAACCAGAGATGCCTCCCTTCCTGTGCCAAGGACAATAAGATAAAAATTCAGAAAGATCTCACTCCCCACTCCTGCCCTGTAAATTTCAACAAGGACACCCAGAAGAAAAGAACTCTCCTCCTAACACCTCCCAACTCTTCCCAACTCTCCTCCCAACTCCTCCCAATTCCTCTGCTAGCTGTTAAAAGCCCTCTACTGTCACTGCTCAGGGTCAAACTCCCCTGCCCTGCATGGTGGAGGGACTTCATCCTCAGCTTGCTGATAATTAAACCTCTTGCAATTTGCATCAGGTATGGTTTTTTTCTGGAGTCACTGGTGTACTGGCCAGCTCATCCTGGGAATTGAGCATAGGCCCAGCTTTGGGGTGACTTACACTAGCTTTCCACTATATTTCTTGCTTTAATCTTTTATTGTTTTTTCTTCTAAAAGATGAATTAGACAGTATGTTGGATAAATCTGGAAGTATGTGTTTTTGGAGATATTTGCCTGTTTTTTGAAGAGGCCAGAAGAGGGCATTACATCTCCATAAACCCTATAGCATAGGGGAATAATTTTTGGTTTCACAGAAATCATAGTTTTCCTTAAAACACATACAGATGACTTTTCACCCAACATTTAGAACTAATGTTTACCTGGAGATGTAGCTCAGTGGTAAAGCACCAAGTAACAGTTATGAGTTTCATCTTCAGTTGTGGAAAAATCAAAACAAAACAAAACAAAAAATAAAACAAAAAACCAAAACAAAATTAAAAAACAAAAAGCAACCAAATAATCAAGCAAACAAAAAAATTCAACCAACCCACCAAATTAAAAAAAAAAAGAACAAAAAAAATACAAAAAACAAAAACAAAAACCTTACAAGCAAACAAAACACAGCAAGAAGTCTCACAAATGAAATATGAGTCTGACAAGTTTACCCAATTAACTGTATAATGTAAACTGAACAAGAAAACCACTTTTCTATTGTAAGGAAACAAGCAAAACCAGCCTTAAACACTTTAGGAGCCTAAATGTAGGCATTATTAGAGCAATAGAAAAAAATAATAATGGTAGTGACTACAGCAGAACAAATCTCACAAGCGGTCTAGAGAGATGGTTGTTTTGGAAAATTGCTTTCCTTGAAATTATATGGAATTAAGATGGGGGTCTAGAATCCACATTAAAAATACATTCTGCAGGCCAGTGCTGAGTAGGTGGAGACAGATGGCTGGCTAGCCAGGCTAGTGGCGTTTGTGAGCTGCAGGTTCAGAGATATACTGTCTCAACTTTTAAGTTGTGTCAGACAGTGGTGGCACATGCCTTAATACCTGCAGTTTTGAGGAAAAAGCAGGGAAATTTCTGAGTTTGTGGCCACACTGGTATAAAGGGTGAGTTCCAGGACAAACAGATCTATACAGAGAAACCCTGTCTCATAAAAAAAAAAAAATTGTTGGAATATAATTTAGGATTAAACAGTTGTCTTTTTCTGACCTCCGTATGCACACATATACTGAAATGTATACACATCCTTTTTTGCTGAAACTCTTTTTCTGATTTACACAATCTATTCAAATTATGGTGTTTTTATTTATTTTCTGGAAATAGAAAATATTAAGAAAGTGTCATATTTTTATTATCTCCAATGTATAGTAAAATTAAACATCTATCGAAAGAAATGATCCAACATACTTTAAAACACACAGGGCAGGGAATGAAAGATGACTTAGACATTAAGAGCACTTGTTGCTCTTGCAAAGAACCAAGGTTTAGTTCCTAGGACCCACATAATGGCTCACAACAATTTTTAATTAAGATCCAGGGGATTTTGCCATCCTATTCTAGTTTCTAAGAGCATGAGACATGCAAGTCGTATAAACATCATGTTGTAAAAATACAAATGTGCAAAAACACGTTAGGTAAATAAATAAAACAATTTAGAATTACACACGACAGTACCTTCAACTAAAACAAAGTAGGAGAGACTTCTTTGGTGTTTTGTTTTTTTTTTTGTTGTTGTTGTTGTTGTTTTTTGTTGTTGTTGTTTTTGTTTGTTTTTCTTACTTCCAAGTTAGTATTGCAAACTTGAAAAATGGAAAAACTCTTAGTAGTAGTGGAAGCTAAAATACTACCTCGTTTTTGATACTGTGATGACAGATGACTGATAAATCCTCTCTCACCTTTTGTAGGAATGTGTAAACAGGCCAATAAACAATGGGCTTGGCTAAGATTCTTTTCCTGCTGTCCAAACCCTGTTACTCAGTATGCCTTGTGGTGGCCAGGAAGCTGAGTTCCTGAGGAAGTAAAGTTCTTTAGGAAGCATGGTAGGGAGAAGTCTCTGTGGAGGGAGTCAGTGAACTGTAGAAAGATGGTTAATCCTGGTTCAGCTGGGAGTCCCAGTGGGATTATGGTGGAGGGATGGAGGTGTTACTAAAGGAGAAAGGAGAGCAGGTGACCCTCATTGGACTCCTGCTGTTAATGCTTCTGGGTTCACAATCCATTTTACCCAAGAAAAACAAAGAAATTTTTCGCAATGGGCAGGAGATTGAACAGATTATCACCTAGCAGAAAGCAGGAAGGCTAGGGAATTGGAGACCCTAAAAGTATTCTTGGGGCCTGGGGATGTGAGTTGTGAGTAAACTGGGGGTCAGTTAGTGGTGGAAACAGACTAGATCCTTTTTTGTACTGCTGCTGCCAGCCAGGAATTCATTAAAAACAAACTGAAGACCAGTCTTCATTTTCCTTTACCTGGTTTTGAAAGACCAGATTTCCAAAATTTGCATATATAGGCACCAAATTGCTTCCAAATCCAGAGGCTTCTCTCAACCTCAGAAGAGCTGGTACTTCAGACATAATTCAGGGAAGGCTGTGTTTATGTATGTGTTGTTTTGGTATAGGAAGGTAAGCTCTAACTCTATATCTCAGTATTATCACAAAGGAAATGTGCAGTTTGGACTAGCCTTGAAAATGAAGTACTCAGTTTTAAAAATTTACTGGGGCCTAAGGAAACATGTCTTCTATATTTTTTATATTTAAATTTTATTATTTATTTATTTATTTTTTCATCGTTGAAGATTTTATCCAGAACTTCATTGTGTAGCATTAAAATATAAGTCCAGTCTGGCGAAAAGTATTTCTTTCATATTTGCAAAAAAATAAATAAATAAATAAATAATTGTTTATATATCTTGTTGTATTACCAACCAAGAACAGAATCTCCAGTAACTAATAATAATTAGAATGCAAATTCTGAAGAAGTAATTGGAGATACACTATAATATGTTCAAACTTATTATTTCCTTCTTAGTGTAAGTATTTAAATGAAAGTATAATTGATTGTATAGCAAGTAATCTATATTAATATTTTGCATATGATGTATATTCTAAACAATAATTCTGTATGATTAATCTTTAATTTTAATGGTTTTCTTGGAGGGTATAGTGGTGTGGTTCAAACTCTCATTGTCATGCCTGTAGGTCAAATGCTGAGCCATTAAACTCTAACATCTGCATTCTTACTTTTTAAAACTTTAATTTCTTTATAGGTTTCCAGTACAAAATCTTCTAGGAAAATTTGAAGGTACATTTTTGGATATATAATTTTTTAAAACTATATAGTATTAGCATAATTCCTATATTAGGAAATATTAGTTAATATACTGTATGCCATCATAGCGAATTATTTTTTTATATGTAGTATTTTGTAACTATTTTTATTTTTATTTATTTATTTATTTATTTATTTATTTTTAATAGATATTTTATCTTTCTTTACATTTCAAATATTAGTCCTTTCTTTGTTTCACCCCAGATAATCCCTATTCCATTTACCCTCTCTGTGTTTCTACGAGGGTCTTCCTCGGTCTGCCCATTTTGCCCTCCCCACCCTGATACGTGCCTACACTGGGGAATCAAGCCTTCACAGGACCAAGAACCTCTCCTCCCACTGATGTCTGACAAGGTCATACTCTGCTATATATGCAGCTGGAACCATGGGTTGGTGCTTAGTCCCTGGGTGCTCTGGACAGTCTGGTTGGTTCATATTGTTGTTCTTCCTTTAAGGTTGCAAACCCATTCAGCTCTTTCAGTTCTTCCTGTAACTCGTCTACTGGGGACGCCATGATCAGTCTGATAGTTGGCTGTGAGCATCAGCCACTTTTCTTGCCAAGAAATGGCTGAGCTTCTCAGGATACAGCCATATTTGGCTCCTGTCAGCAAGCATGTGTTGGTATCCACAATAGTGATTGGGTTTGGTGTCTGTATATGGGATGTCTCCACAGGTTGGGCAGACAAAGGATAGTTATTCTTTCAGTCTCTTCGCTGCACTTTGTCTCCATATTTTTTCCAAGGAGTATTTTGTTCCCCATTATAAGAGGGATTGAAACACCCACACTCTCATCTTCCTTCTGCTTGACCTTCATGTGGTCTGTGAATTACATTTTGGATATTCTGAATTTTTAGAATAATATCCCTTTATCAGTGAGTGTGTACCATGTTTGTAATTTTGGAATTGGGTTACCTCACACAAGTTGATATATTTTATATCCTTCCATTTGCCTTTGTATTTAATGAAGTCATTTTCTTTGTATCACTAGCTTATATTTTTAGCTCTCTTGCTCTATTCTACAGCTTGAGTTCGAGGATGATTCCCCCTGTAGTTCTTTTATTGTTGAGAATAGTTTTTTCGTATCCTGGATTTTTTTTTATTCCAGATGATTTTGTAAATTGTTCTTTCTATCTTTATGAATAATTGAGTTTGAATTTTGATTGTGATTTCACTGAATCTATAGATTGCTTTTGGCAAGATGACCATTTTTACTGAATTAATCGTGCCAATTTATGAGCATGGGAGGTCTTTCCATCTTCTGAGATTTTCAATTTCTTTCTTCAGAGACTTGAAGTTCTTGTCACACAGATCTTTCACTTGCTTGGTGTGAGTAACAGAAAGGTATTTTCTCCTTTAAGTAAATGTTAATGAGATTTTGAATTTTGATTTACATTTGTTGTGGAAATACAGAAGTTTTGCACAAAGTTTTAGAAATGTACTTTATGGTTTATTATGTTTAACAGTATGGAAAATAATCAGTTACATAATCAGGCAATTTGTATATTTTAACTGAATTATGTTTTACACTAAGTCTTAACTGAGTCAATATAGGAAAAAAAATTAGACCTTCTATTTGGTAGAACAGAATAAATCCCTACTTTGAAATACAATTAATTTTCTAAAAAAGATTACCTATCTATCTATTTATCTGTCTATCTATCTATCTATCTATCTATCTATCTATCTATCTATCTATCTATCTATCATCTATCTTTCTATCTACCTATCTATCTGTCTATCATCTATCTATCTATCTATCTATCTATCTATCTATCTATCTATCTATCTATCTGTCTGTAAATTTTAATTTTGAAAATCTAAAACATAAAATTAAACTTCTCTGATAATCTCTTAGGAAAACAATCTGTAATTACTTCCTATTAGATGATTTTTTACTGCTATTTTTCTTTTTATAGTATGAAAAGAAAAATTTAATTTTTTTGAGCGTTCTTTTCCTATTTGTATAAATTTGACTGCTTTCATTACTTTGCTTTACAGGGACATGATCAACAACAAATTATATGAGCAGTATAAAAATATGTTTCAGAATTTGTATGTGGGTGTACAGAAATTCAATAAAGAACAAGAAAAACCAGTGGTTGGTATAGTAAATAACTTTATAATTAACCTGGTATACCTATGTATCAATTAGCAATGGAGAAACTAGCCTTGTGTTCGACACATGAAACTAAATTAAGTCTCATTATCTAACTTTCCTTGGTTCTGTTCTAGTCCTACTGAATTGTAAATCAGAGAGGTATGGTCACATACTATACCAATGAAAACCACTAAGAATTTTAATGGAGACGAGATCATAAATTTCCAAGAGGCCGACATTTGCTGAGAGATGAAGAGAGGATTACCAGTTTTTACAATATGTCAGCCTCAGGTATAGTTGAAAGATAGAGAAAGATTACTTACTGTTGTCATCTGGACTCTGTCGTTAATTTTAGAAAACCAACTCAAACTAGCAAATTAGTTTTTACAATCCTAAACTTAGTCCCTATTTAGTTAAAAAAAAAAAGTGTATGGAAACAACTTTCCTAACAACCCTGGCAAAATACTCCTGTGGAAGAATATCACCAAACTATTTTAGATCATTTCCCCATTAATGCAACAATCACTGTAGTCATCAAATGGTTTCCAAGTAAGATCTGAGGCAATTACCATATTAACCATTTTTTTTTAATTTGGTTGGTTAATTGTTTGGGGATATTCAATTTTAAATGAACAGGAGATCATTTCCTGCCTATGAACAACGTGGAGGGAGCTGCCATTTTGAGTCAGTTCAGGAAACAGATAGGGACTAAAGATGAAAAATAAATAAATACTCCAAATGAAAGCAATTTTTAAACCTTTCATAGCATGGCAAAAAACAATGTAGTCATATACAGACCAAAAGCTAAAACCTCTTTGTAGTGTGGGCATTGGACTTACCAGCCTAGTCTCAGTATATTAACTAACTTGAAAATTATCAAAAAAAATACACTGAATATTTTGTCTTTAGATCTCTAAAAACCTCAGAAATACTTATCAAAATAACAGACTACAATAAATTCAACAGAATAAGTTTCATTTTCTTTCAACAAAATTTTAGGCTTTTTATAATATTAAATATTTGTTATGAGTAATTCTAGCTCATTTGGTCATAAATATATATGTTTTGAGGAAAATAATTCTAAAAACTTAAAATTTATGTTTTGTAGTATTATGTATAACATTGGCAAATTAGATAAGACATGCTCATTCATGTTAAACTCATAAATCTATTCCTATTTACTGAATCTTTTAAAAATCAGAAACCACCCTAGGCAAGATCTTAAACTACTGTTCTCCTGTATGCCATGACATTTTTAGCAGATATTTAAATGTATTAACTGATCTACTAATGAGTAGAAGTCTGAAAGACCAGAATCTCTGTTACTTTTCACATAATGACGATTCAATATAAACTATGACTACAATTAGAAAAATACCGAAATCCTAAAGTCAAATCCTCACCTCTTTTATCAGTCATAGAAAATCTTTTCAGAGATATGGTACTGTAATCTGTAATCCCAGCACTTGGCAGTTGAATGCAGGAGGATCAA